>NW_002987818.1:165208-199040 GCF_000006295.1 Pediculus humanus corporis
TAGTAAAACAAAATTCATTAAAAGAAATGAGAAGATACCTGGATAAAAAATGGTTGGAAAGAAATAAAAAAGGAAAAAATGATTTGAGAAGAAAATCAGAAGAAAAAAATGTCGGATCGGAAAAAGTCGTACCTATTGTTATGCAAAGAAGAAGTTTGAGTTTCGATGAAGAAATTTTAATATAAAAACTAATTTTTTTTTTACCTTTTTTTTCAATTATTATTATCAATAAAATTATTTAATTTAAATTAATTGTATTTATTTATTGTGATTATAACCGTTGTAAATTATAATTTATTGTTGTTATTAAAATTGTATTATGTATGTTTATTATGGAAAAAAAATTTATTTATTAATGTTTTTCATTTAATTTTTACGTGCACATGAAAAAATTTTCATTTTTAAATGTTTTATAAATAATTTAAAAAATTGATGTTAATTGAAATTAAATTGTCATTTTATGTTTAATTTTTTTTTTTTTTTTGCCCTAAATTTAATCCTCGAAAATGATTTCAACGATTTTTTATTCAAATATTAACTATATAACTCTCTCAAATTAATTAAAAACTAAAAAAAAAAAAAAATCCAAAAGACAAACCTTTTTTTTTTATTACTAATTATTAGTAATATTAGTAATTGTTAGTATCACTCTCACTCTTATTTATTAACCGTAAAACAACAAAAAAAAAAGTTTTAATGGAGTCACTTGCACCGTTTTAAAAACATAAAAAAAAATTTTAAAAACGTACCGAAAAAAAATTTTCTAATTATTGTAATAAATTTATCATAAATTTTCCTTAACTTATTAATAATTATTTCTTTCAAAAATATTTTTTGAAAAATTTTTCAATTTAAGAGATAAAATTATTTTTTTAAATAAAATATAAAATCTTACTTTAAATGTATTAATAATAAATTTCGATTTTCTTCGGAACAAGTAAATCACAATTCGTAATTAATTCACTTTAATAAAAGTTTAAAAAAAAAAAATTTAAATTAAAAAAATTCACTTTTGCACGACAAGAACGTTACTTCGCGAAAATCACCGACATAATGTGCAAAAATTCTACTGCTTTAAAAGTAACGTGGACGCAGACTAAATTTTTCGTCCGCCATTTCTTAAAATGTAAACAAATAAACAAAAACTTGTATTTTTTTTTTTTTTTAATATTTTTTTATATGAAAATATGAGTTTGACACATTCAATTGCAAATTATTATTATTTTATTCAAAAATTAAAATGTAGTTTAATTTTAAGAAAAACATTTAAAAATGTAACAATTTCGTTTTGTTCGAAATCCTCCAAAAATGTCACTTTAGATAATATGAACAAAAATATTAAAACGATGGAATATGCAGTTCGCGGTCCACTTTTGGTAAGAGCCATTGAATTAGAAAAACAATTGGAAGCCGGTGAAAAAAAACCTTTTAAAAAAGTTATAAAAGCGAATTTAGGTGATGCTCACGCAATGGGCCAGAAACCTTTGACATTTTATCGACAAGTACTTGCTTTAGTAAGTTATCCTGAACTTCTTAAAGACAGTAGTTTTCCTTCTGATACGATCTGTAGAGCTGAAGAATTACTGTCGGCATGCAAAGGTGGAAGTGTGGGATCTTACAGCGAGTCGTTTGGCATAGAAATTATTAGGAAACACGTTGCAGAGTTTATTTGCAATCGAGATGGATTCGAAAGTGACTGGAAGAACATTTTATTATCTGCCGGAGCATCCGATTCAATTAAAAACGTATTAAAATTATTAAACCAACCTATTGATAACAAACCGCCGGGAGTGATGATACCCATTCCGCAATATCCTCTTTATTCTGCTTCATTAGCAGAATTTGGAATGACCTTGATCGGCTATTACTTACAAGAAAGTAATAATTGGGGTTTGGATATGAATGAGTTAAGCAGGAGTTTATGTGAAGCTCAAAAACATTGTCATCCAAGAGCAATTGTAGTAATAAATCCTGGTAACCCAACCGGTCAAGTACTAACCAGGTGTAATATAGAAGACATAATAAAATTCGCCTACGAAAACAAATTAGTTTTATTAGCCGACGAAGTTTATCAAAGTAATGTTTATGCAGAAAACAGTGAATTTCATTCAATGAAAAAAATTATTAATGAGATGGGTAAACCTTATTCTGAAATGGAACTTGCTTCTTTTATGTCTTGTTCTAAAGGCTACATGGGTGAATGCGGTCTGAGAGGAGCCTACTGCGAACTTCTTAATTTTGATCCGGATGTCATGGCAAATTTTTCAAAATGCATCTCATCCATGCTTTGTCCGACCGTATTGGGACAATGTTTGTTAGATTGTGTAGTAAAACCTCCAGTTGAAGGTGAACCGAGTTACGATCTATATTCAAAAGAAAAAAATGAAATTTTAGAAGTACTTAAAATCAAATCAAAAATGATTTACGAATTTTTTAATGGAATTAAAGGATTTTCATGCAATGAAGTTCAAGGAGCCATGTATGCTTTCCCTAAAATAGATATGCCGGAAAAAGCTTTGCAAGAAGCCAAAAGTAAAAATATGCCTGCTGATACGTTTTATGCATTTCAATTATTGGAAAGCACTGGAATATGCGTGATACCGGGTACCGGGTTCAAACAGATGCCTGATACTTATCATTTAAGAACAACAATATTGCCTTCTGTAGAATTATTGAAGGAGATGCTAGAAAATTTTAAAAAATTTCATGAAAAATTTCTAAAAAATTATTCATAATTGTAAAATTATGTTCTTACAAAATGCCACAAAAATTTTAAAGACTGCTTTTTACCAATATGGACTTCGTAACTGTCCTAATTATGATAAAAAGCAAAAGGTTATAATTACATTATTCTTGAACTCGTTGCTAAAATGAATTTAAAAAAATAAAAATAAACCCCAAGTTTTTTAAAAAAACGATTGTGTGTGCGTATGTGTGAGTGTAAGACAAATCAGTATTAAATGTACTTACCACGAATAATAATAATAAGTTGACTAAATTTTTAGTCGAATGACAACTATTTAAAAACCTGTAAATATTGTAATTTGATATTAAATTAATTCGTTAATATCAATAAATTTTTTAACATGTTCTGACAGAGAACTAAAAAATATGAATACATATATTTTAATTAGTTATATGTTTTTTTTTTTTTTCTCTCATTAAAAACACTCTAGGAAACTTCAGAGGAAAATCAAGTTAATTTAGTACATTTAAATTTCATCGAAAATACTAATTTTGTAAATTGAATTTTTACCTCTTAAATACATTTAAAATTAAATATGAGCATTTTTTAAATATTCAACAAATTTCTTTGGTAGTAACCCATCCACAAATTCTAAGTTAAGAATTAATTGTTTAACTGTGTGAAAAAGTCAAATTTTAAAAAAGGTTTCCACATTTAATAATAATCGATGAAATTGTAATTATTTGTAGCAATTTAAGGATTGAACAAAAAAAAAAAAAAACAAAGAAAAGCTGATTTGTGTTTTAAAACCCAAAACTCTATTACATTCATGTTTATATAAGAGGTCAATGAAGGAAAATGAAAATAACATAAAAGAATACCTTTAAATTTAAAAATAATATAAAAAAACATTCAGAAAAATTAATAATAATTCTGAATCTTATATTACTTTAGACCCTAGCAGTATTACTTGTCTTGGGAATTAGTAGGTTTGGATGTTGACCAGTCAACATTTAATATAAGATGATCATAACCATGTCCGTTCAATCCTTTTATAGCACTGGCAGCATCTTCCTTGTTTTTAAAATGAATATATGCAAATCCTTTACATAACTGTGTTTGCTTGTCTTTGGCCAAAAAGATTTTTTGAACTGGACCAAAATATTTAATCAAATCTTCTAAGTCAGATTCTTGGGTGCTTTCAGATAAATTAGATATTCTAATAGCAAAATTTATATCTTTATGCTGAGTTTGCATTGAATCACCTCTCTTGTTTCCACCTTCACGTAAACTTGGAGGCACATATTTTGAACCTGAAGGTTTCTTATCATCCATTTGATTTCCCATTATGGAGGCTTTATCCCCCACTCCACCAGGTCCTAAACTAACCATATCTTGCTTATTTCCTGGTATATAACCTGTGTCTTTAAAAGGACATTTTGTAGTCCAGTGTTCTCCGCTGCAGGTTCTGCACTTTACAACACCCTTTTCACCCAGGCTTTTTAATTTATCCAAAGAGTCTTCTTCAAGTTTATCTTGCTCTTCTTTGTTAGAAACAAACTGCATAAAAATATCTTCTGATACAACAGTTGTAGCAGGATTTGGTCCAGGCTTGTCATCTGCTGATGCACCAAATTTTGGCCAAGTTTTCCTGGCAGCTATTGTTTTTGAAACGATTCTTTTTTCAATTTTGTAAGTTCTAACAACTTTTACTTTCTTATCTTCGTCATTATATTTATATTCAGTAACAATTTTAGTATCGCCATTTACAACCTCTGTCGGAGATGGTAAAGGTAATCTTCCTCCTCCATGCTCATTTTCTTCTACCTCATCGGCCCATGATGATTTAATTTTTTCAGGCATCTTGTCAGCTAAAACATATTGTTAAATAAAATATGGAATATATAAACACATTAAAACTACGAAAAAACATTATTACGGATTAAAATAAGAGTTAAAAAATATAAATAAATAAATATCTAACCTCGAATTTAATATTAAATTTTAAGATATATATGTAACAACTTTAGAGCATTAAACCTCAGACTGAACCATAGATAAATTTTTTTACTTTTTTTGATACCACGACATTACTTGTTTTATTGACCGTAGTCAGCCATGCGACAAAAAAAAAAATTCCAATAGAAAATTAAGTCATTTAAGGAAATAAGTTTTTTTTTTTTTTTTTTTTTTAAATTCTTTGATACAATATATGCATTTAAAATGCTTTTTCTTCTTTAACTCACAATTATTTCTTTTTAGTAAAGACGTCCGATTCTGTCGTATTTTAAAAATAAATAAAACATTTAAATAACCATTATGTTTTACTTTTTTCGCCTGAAAAAGAAAATTGGTAAAATAAATCCAACATAAATAAATACATAAATTTAGTAAATTAAAAAGTTGTTGGAAATAAATTTTCATCAATAATTAAATAATTTTATCAATAAAAAAAAAAAAGCAATGACTTATTCGTATCACACAGGCACTCAATGTACCACACATAAATTATTTTAATGCGTTTTGTACACAATTAATATATATAAAAGCGTAATAACTACCCTTAATTTTTTTTTTAAGTAATTTTTTCAGCATTATTAATCATTAAAGAGCTAAATTTAAAATTAAAAAATTGTAAAAAAAGTTTATACGACATTTTCATTTAAAAAAAAAAAAACATTATTGCACAGAAAAAAAATTTCTAAAACGCATCATTGTAAATTATAAAATGGGTTAGCAATTATTTATGAGTTTTAAATATTTTTAAATGCGAGAGTAATTTAGTTTCTCCATTAAATTATTTTCTTTGCTAATAATAATACAGAATTGTTTCAAAAAAATAAATTGTAATAAAGTTGGCAATATAATTTTTCGTTTGAGAATCAAGTTAGAAAACAATTATGTAAATAAAATAAATTTGTGTTTACTTACTTATAACAGTATTAGTACTTACACTTTTTTAAAATGTCGTTGGAATTCGTTTAACGGTCGTTATTTCTGTTTACATTATTAACTAATAAATTGCTCATAATTAGAGTTTGGTTAATAACTAACCTAAACAGGACAATGAGCGACGAAAATTTAAAAAAAATTGTTGATTTTTTACTAGATTGTCCATTAAATGTTGTTAGCCAACAAATGGATGAACCGGATTTATCTGAAAATGAAAAAAGAAATATTTTAGAATCTCTTATGAGTAATAATCCTGTTAATTTTTTAACCAGATTTGGAAAATTTCTCACGGATGATCATTTAAATTATTTTTTAAACAAATACGATACATCTTATGAAATAAACCATTACGTTAAAAAATTTAAACATCTTTTAAACGATCGAAGGAAACACGTTCAAATTCGTAATAGAAGGTTTGAAGCAATGCAAAGAATGGAAGCCTCGGGAAAATATTTCACTTTGTCTGAAATGGAAAAAAGAGATCCCGTTTTGTATCATCAAATGATTGGTCAATACTTATCAGAAGAAGAAAAACAGAAAAAACTAAAAGATAATGAATTTGTCATTCCCACATTTTCAAATTTTCTTCTTAATGAATTAGAAAAAGAAGAATATTATGAAATATTAAATCAAAACAAAGAAGAAGAAGAAGATGAGGAAATTGAAAGTGAAGAATCGCCAACAAAGGATATTAATAATAAAACTTCATCTGAACTCAGATGGGGAGTTGATTGGGAAGATGAGAAAGTCTGCAGTAAAATTGATTTACCTAAAACTAAATGTCAATATAAACCAACCCCTGAAGAAAAAGTTATATTATCAAATGAATTTAAATCGTTAATGCAACATAAATTTTTAAATGGTGAAGATAACGATTTCAATTATTCAGATGTAGATTCTAATTCAGATTATGATTGTTTAGATGTCACAAATCAAGATGAAGAAGAAAAATATTTTGATGAAGAAAATCCATATTGTAGTAGTGAATGCACTGATACAGGCATTGAAGATTATTGAAATAAAATAATATAAAATATTTAAAACAATTGTAGTACAAAATAATTGTTGCTCGCTTATTCGCCAATTCATTCACCAATGAATTAAGACGTCATCTCAATACTTGAAAAAAAAAAAAAAAAACATTATTTTATCTAACAAGAACAAAAAAATAAATATTACAGTTTTTTTTTTTTTTAATCAGGTTGTTTTAAACCTGATTTTATACATAAGTTAAAATAACATTGAATGACCTGTACAAATTAACAAGTTAATTGCTATAAAAAAATATTCATATGTATATTTATAAATATATTTATACATATTATGTAGATATATATATATATGTATATAAAAATAAATATTTTTAATTGTATAACATGTTAATATAAATAATTAAATTAAAAAAAAAAAAAACTCAAAAAAAATTATTTCCTTTCTACGAAGGAGATACTTAAAAAATGTTTTTTTTTTTTTTTTACTATATTTATTTATTACTGAGTCAGTATTTTTATTTTTTTTATGTTTATCCGTTTAATCAACTTATTACAAGATATTTGTTATTTTTTTTTTTTTTTTTTAAATTATAAAGTCATAAAAATAAAAATTATTGAAAATACTACCTGTTAGTTATTACCCTCAAGATGCACAATTTAAATTAGTTTTCAAAAATTCCTTTTCGACTGTGTGTGTGTGTGTCAAATAAAAATAATGAATAAATTTTATGCAATTTAACATAGATATAAAAACAATTTTTTTTTCTTTTTCCCCTTTAATTAAATATAAAATTAACTAAATTGATTTTTAGATATTAAAATATCAAAATTTAGTTTTATTATTAATAAAAAAAAAGTTTACGATTTTATTCGACCGACGCACCCGCGCACGCACATAATTCAATTAATTAATTAATTAAATGAAAAATTATGGTGAATAATTTTTAGGATTCATTATTTGAGATAATATACAAATATATATATAAACTTGATTTTAAATATTTTTTTTTTTTATATAAATTTCATTTATGTTACACATTGATAAATTAATTTTTAAAAAAGTTTAGGTTAAGTAAACTAATATTGTAATTTACGACTATTTTAAATATGAGTTTATAATAATACAATTTTTATTTAATATTTTTTTAAATCGCCTTAGACTTACTAAAGGCACCTTAATAAGTTTATATACTTAAATAAAGTTTTTGTGTGTGTGTGTGTATATATATGTGTGTGTATATATATACACACTCATAAGACTAGACGAAATTAATATTAAAGTTCTTTTAATAAAGTAGATTTGGCGTTTTTCAATTTGTCCATTCGTCTTTGAAGATGCGAATTTGCAGTTTCTAATTCTTCTATTCTTGCAATCGACTCTCTGTTCTGAAAATAATAAAACTTTATATTAATTCAAGTTTTCACAAAATAATTCATAAAGAGTTTCTTTTTTCAATATGTGTTAGAGTAATGCTTTCAAATTTATTGTTCTAAAGTTTCCATTCAGTACAACATAAAATTTTTAAATTAAAACCACCAAAACATTTTATATTTAAATATTACGATTTAAAATAAAAGAATTTAATTTTATTTCTAAAAAAAAAAAAAAAAAATTTCTTTATTAATATTTATAAGTAAAAAAAACCGTTAACCACTTACCTCTCTTTGCAATTTTCTTTTTTCTATTTTAAGTTCGTCTTCTGCTTTTTCTGAAGATTCAGCAGCTGACTTATAACGGATAACTTGACTTTCAAGTCTTGCCACCTGTTTAAAACAAAAAAATTTTTTTTTTTGTTTACATTTAAAAAAACACGCTCATTGTCCTTTGAGCATATTTGAACTTCATTAAAGTTTATAAATACTTTATATATATTAAAAGTCACATTATTATATTATATAATAATTTTCACGTTAAAAAAATAGTTTTTATCAATTGTAAAAATATTATTGATTTGAATGCAAAAAAAAAAAAAATTTTTTTAAATAATCATTGTGAGTAATTATGAAAATTATTATAAAAAGAATTAAAACACTCATAAGAAATTTTACTTTTTCATAAAAAAAAAAAAAAAAACTTACAGTGGCCTGCAATGTGGACACATCTTGTTCTGCTTTTTGTAATTTAAATCTATAATCGCTCATGATCTTACTAGTTTCCTCGTCTATAAGTCCGTTAGCAGCAGAATACCCACTTTTACCATCTATCCTTCTTTTACTTTTTTCTTCTTCTAATTCTAATTTTAAATGTCTAACTTCGTCAAACAACTCATTTCTTTCTTCTACAATTTTTTTTAATCGAACATCTGCAATTGATTTTGTTATATGGTTAACAGTCTCTATAGTTTTGTTTAAAGGTTGACAATAAAACAATCTCTAACCTAGTGATCCTTCCCCAACTTTCTGAAGCAAATCTGCAGTTTCAACAGTTACCAAAGCTCTTTCTGAAGGACCTTCTTCATCTTCTCCACCAACTATCATCAGCCCATAATTAGCAATAAGTCTGTCACGTTCTTCAAGTTGACTTTTGTAAGATACTAAATCATCTTTTAATTTCAAAGCAACTCTTTTAAGTTGTTCATGTTCCCTACATTTATCTCGATTTTCTTTCTGAAGCTAAATTTCATAATATTAAATAATTTTACAATTTTAGTAAGTCCCAATATTAGCGTATAACTTTCATAAAAAATTTGTTATAATGAAAAACGATATTGCAATTATTGAAAATTTTTAAGATTTTAAGTTTTAAAACATGTCCAGGAATTAACTAAAAATTCAAAAGCTTTTTTATGTATTATACCTAATTAAGTTTTGTTACTAGCATTTAAAGATTCAAAGCTTTGTCAATCAAGATTAAAATTTTAAATTAACAAATTACAAATTTATTTTTAAATAAATACCTGTATGTGGCTTTCTTCTAATTCTTCCAACTTATCTTTTAGTAATTCAACTTGATAAACCAATTCAGATTTTTCATTATCCAATTGAGCATTTGCTATCATAGCTTTTCTAAACTTTTCATCAACTTCTTTTAACTCATGCTAAATGTAAATGTATGTTTGTTTGATTACATCATCATCAATCATATAAGGCAGTAATGCATATTTAAACAAGCAATTGAATAAAATACTAAGCCTTTTAATTTTTTAGAAACATTATAATTATTGCAAAATTGCATATTTTTAAGATATTTAAATATAAAAATTTTGTATTACCTTAACATCTCTTAAACAATATGACCCATCTTCGTTTGAATCATCAGAACTCCTTCTGCTTCCATAGTAATTGTTTATGAATGAGTTTTGCCTATCTTTACCACTAACCATTGCAGCATTGGAAACTCTTCCAGGTCTCATAGTGTTATCACCAGAATGCGACATATCATACACTCTATCTGCATTTTCTTCTTGCTCTTTTTGTTGACGTTCTAATTCCCTCAATCGAATTTCTCTTGCTTCTACTCTAGCTTGCCTTCGTGCAGTCAACCTTGCTTCAGCCTGATAAAACAATATTTTACTTTGAATTTAATACAATAATTTTAAATGTCTTCGGACTGGAAACACTAGGTAAAAATAAAATGGCTTTAATGTATGACAAAGATTAAATAAGGCCATAATCAAAAAGACATCAATCATGTTGGAAATTTTGATAAAAAGTATCAATGTTTCTCAACATGTACCAGTTAAAATAATAAAAATTCATAAGGAAATATTTGAAACATTAGCAAATTATTAAAAGTGAATTCAAGTATTAATAATTGATAGTTATTTACATTTTATGAATATGTTTATAAATGCAAAACACATAATTTATAATTCTTGATTTTTCTAAAAAAAAAATAAATATGAAACCTGCAATTGTTATGAAGTGATTCAGACAAATCATGCAATAATTCAAAAAAAATTCATAAACTAAAAAAAATTATTAATTTAAATATTTTGAATGAGTATTCGAAAAAGAAAAAACTTTAACCTCTTACCTCTTTGGCTATTTGATCTAAAGCTTGATCTTCAACTGAATGTTTAGTTGCAATGCGCCTTCTTCCACTTACAAGAGCACAACTTTCCATTTCTCCCATTAATTTAGCTGCAATTTACATTGATAATTCATCTTAAAAAAAAAAAAAAAAAAAACAGCATTTATTTTACTTATAATCTGTAATCAATCATGTTATTTGTTTTGAATTAAAAAATTAACTTATAATGTATAATTAATAATAAAAAAAATTACAAAAATAATGAATTAGTTTAAAAATTATAAGTAAATTTTTGATTTAAAACAACAAGAAATACTAAAATTAATAAAAATAATAAAAAATAAAGCAATCAGTTATTATTCATAGTAGAAAAACATGAAGTGTATTACTTAATGTTAAACCAATTATACAAAATATTTATTAAAAGAGATTAAATAAATTTATTATGATTTTATTTGAGTGTCTAAAAATTTAAGGTAAAGATGAATATTTGCACTTGGGTTATCTCACTGAAGCCTGTTAATAAGAAAAAAGATGAAATAGTAAAAATGCACATCTTACAATGGTTAATCGATGGTTTTTAGCTTCGCAATTGAATAAATATATAAAAATAGAATACATTCAGCTTACAAGCATTTCAGCATAAAAAAAGGTCAAATTTTAATAGTAGTACAATAATGCAATAAAGCTACAAATAATTTTTAAAGCAATGCATATCTAAAAATTAATACACCCTGAAAACTTACAAACACTTCTTCCACGAAAATACATCACTGTACATCAAAAATGAATTCCTTTGCTGCCACGAAACATTTTTTTTAGTGTAACTTTAAAAAAAAATTTTTTTTTTTTTTTTTTAAAGATTTTTAAATATGTTTAGATTTTTATCAAATAAATGGGTCACAGAATTTCCGCAAATTATTTTTCGCAAAGATTACAAATTTTTCTCGCTGCGGAATATATCTTTTGGAGATCCTTCAATGCCGGATAAATTGTACAAAACCATCACACTAGAAATTAAAAGCTCAGAACCCGAAGTTTTACGAAGTTACTCCCGTTTTGTCAAAACTGCTGCTGAGTGTTTAAATATTAATTTAGGAGAAATTAAAACTTTACCAAAGCCAACTAAACGGAGGTTCACCGTGCTAAAATCCGTTTTCGTACATAGAAAACATTTAGTTCAATATGAAATAAGAACTCATTACTTATGGATGAACTTTAATAAATTAACAGGTTCCACTGCTGATACCTTTTTAGAATACATTGAAAGAATGCTTCCTGAAGGTGTTGGTATGAAAGTAACAAAAGTTTCTGCTGAACCAATGCCTAGCCACCTGTCCCCTTCTCATATAAAACAAATTTTATAGAAGTAACTAATGTATTTCAATAGTTTTGCTAAAAGTGCATCTAAAATACATCAATTTTTAAGTAACAAAGTGTTAAAATAATTTTTTAAGTATGTGGTTTTAGTTTAAAAACAATAAATGAATATTAAAATTGTTGTAATTATTGAGAGAAAATTGTCATCAGTACTACAAATTTTAATCAGTATTTAAAGAGAAAATTTAAATTTTATAAAGAGTAATTTAGTACTCACCTCATAAAGTTTAAAGTAAATTCTTGACCAGTGTAAAATAATTCTTTACAACATTTCATTGTGACCATTTTTTGTTATTACAGTTTCTTTTTTTTTGAAACTTAAAAAAAATTAATAATTGTAATATCTTTATATTTTTATAAAATAGTCACAAGATTTCTGTCTTGTGATTAACTGCTGAAAAAAAAAAATTTAATATTAAAGTATTTATGTAATTCAAATTTTTTTATTTTTTGAAATAATTAATAATTATTATTTTTTTTTTTTTAAATTTTTGAAAAAACAAAAAAAAAAGATGGATGATTTTTAAACAAGATTTAAAAGTTCATTTTGAAAAAGATCAATCTTAATAACTAAACTACAAAGCAAAAAACATCATCGAAAAAGAAAAAAAAAGTTGATGAGATGAAACTTAATGTTTATATTTAAGTGGAGAAATAATAATAATAATAATTTGTATATAAAAATTTCATTATACTGTTGGTATATATAAATAAACAAAAATAAAATTCAATTTAATTAAATTGAAAATGTCAAAATTTTTTTATCGATTATGCATTTACTGCATACCTGCTTTCGATATTTTTTTTTTTCTTCACACAATACTGCTTTCTGTTATAATACTTTTAAAAAGAAAAATTATAAAACTTTGTAAAACTATTTTTTTTGTTCGCGGGAAACATTAGTAAGATTTCATTTTTAAAAAAATTTAGTAACAAAGAATAAAATATTTCTAATAAATGAGAAATTTCAAATTTTTTTTTAAAGCAGAAAGAATAAAAGTAGATAATAATTTTCTTTTAAAGCAACGTTAGTAAAGAAAAGCATGTGGTAGAGAACTAAATTACTTATTTCAATTGATACAATTCATTTAGTCATTTTTAGTGATCAATTATTAATAAATTTGTAAAAATTAATAACAATTAATAAAAATTTTTTTTGTAAAAATAAAATAATTAGTGAATTATTAAAGCGTGACTATATCATTTCGATATTATTATTAGTAACATTTTATAAGGCAAAAATAAAAATTTCATGCTGTTAAATAATTTGTGTAATACAATTTGTTTAACTATTTGATTCTTGACAGAGAAATAGGACAAGAAGATTTAATTGTTAATATAAAAGGGCCTTCACTTCCCGGATAATAAGTGCTGGGAATCAAATTAAAGACTCCTGGAGGTACCATATCCATTTCCATGATTACAAAACCAGATCTGAAAATAAAAACAAATCAAATTATCATTATCATTTCATTTAAAAAATAAAAATTAACCATTCATAAAACATTAAGAATTATTAGTAAAAATAAGTAAAATCATTTTGAAACATGGTCGGAGTGTTATATGTACCTGTAAGGACCTGAACTTTTTTTTCCAAAAGCTTCTTTGACAGTTTCATCTGAAGCAAACATACAATAAACATCAAATCCAATTTGATATTGTCTAGGACCTTTTAAATCGATTAGTAACGTATTATTGCTTTGATTTGAATCTATTTTTATTTGGAAACAAGGATTATCAGTATAAGTAGAAGGATTATTGGTGCAACCGCCGGCAGTTTTTCCAATCCATTGTCCACTCATCTGAAATAAAATTTAAATAAAAAAAGGAATGAAAAATTTTTTTTAATCTATTATTTTATTATTAATTATTTAATGATACCGTTTCCGTGAAATTCCAAATATTATTTATTTTATTTAGAGTAAAAGGTAAAGTTGAGTACGCTCGAAGAGTATAATAAATATTATTCATTTTTTCATATTGAGAAATGACTAAAGTATACGTTCTTTCCCCTTCTCCTGTGAGTAAAATTTTACAGAGGTAATGCGGACTGTTGATCCTTACACCATCTATATAAGGAGGAGGATCCCCTAAAAAAAATCATCAAAAATTAATTCTAATAACAATTTTAAAAATCAAATTAAATCAATTTGTGTTTAATATTTGAATAAAACTTTTAAAATTTAAAAAACATTTGAAATACGTCATATTATAAAAGTTAATTACTCGGATAATAAACTCTTTTTCCTTTATTTTTATACACAAGAAGGGTTATAAACTCTTGATTATCTTTAAAATCCTCAACGTCTGTTATGTGTCGCGTAAGGAGAACCCACACAGATCCTGTTTTTTCTCCTGGAATGTGAAGTTTATATTGAGGATTTTCTCCCATGTTATAGACATCTTTGGCTGGTCCGACTCCTGCTTGCCAAGACCTGAAAAACAAATTAATATCATTATTATCAAAATTAAATTTTATATTAAAAAAAGAATAATTTGCTTCATACAGTCAATTTTATTATAATTTTTCTTACTCGTGAATACAATATGTGTAAGAAAACAATTCAGGATTCCAATTAATGTAAAATACGTCAAAAAAATTTAATATGGATTCATAATCTATCCAAAATATTCCATTATCAAACATGGAAGCATTTTCCGGATCGAAATTAAGAGCTTTTTGTAATTCGGGGGTCCAATGCAAAACATCCAATTCAGAAAAATTTCCTCTCCATCTAATATGAGACCAAGGATTTTTCAACTGCATGAGCATTGTTCCCTATAAAAATCATTTTCTCCCCTCAATTTATTATTTTATTCGAATAAAATTTTACTTTTTAAATAATCCTACCTTGATGGATTTTATATTTAATATCGCGTAGGCGTGAGTGGGTACCAAACCTGTACGTTCAGCTTCCATATCTGGCAAGTGTCCTGTTGCAACCGTTCCTAAACAATGTCCATTGTGAAGCCTTTCCTCCAACATATTAAATATTGCTTTACTATTGAAATCTTCTTCATTTTTTCGAATTGCAATTCTTTCAGGTATCCAACCTGTTAATGCGTGTAAATCTATATTCTAAAAAATTTACAGTATTCAAATTAATAATTATAAAATTTAAATATATATATTCTTAAAATTATTTATGGCTAACTTTTTAAAAGCACAAATGACGAAGGTAATATCATTATTATTAAGTACTTTTAATAGGATAAATGAAATGAAAACTTACACTATTGGAACCAGGAAAGTCATAACCACCCATGACCTTCATGTAAGCTTTTTCTAAAAGTGAAACCCATAATTCTCCAGAATTCGTAGAATAAGAACATAAAAGCTCACCATTGTGACCAACGGGAAGAGTATCATCAATAACTATTTTTCGAGGAACTCCGTTTAAATGAATTTTAATCATGTATTTTCCTATAATAAAACAAAATTATTATTAAAAATAAAACCGGAAACACTTTGTGCAAAACTTCTTTTAGTGAAATTGATTTTGCTTAGGCTCAGAATTCCTTTTTTCAAAAAGAAATTCACTTTCAATAAAAGTTTAAGCAAAAAAATAAATTTTCAATTTGATGCAACCAAAAATTGAATTCACTTCATAAAAAATTTAAAATTCCAGACATTTAAGTTATGTATTAATGAACGACACAAAATAACAGATATTAAAAACATATATAAAATTACTAACTCAATAAGCAAATTCAAACATTTCCAACAAATCAATTTAAAGCTTTTGAAATAAATATTTATACAAATTATCTCTATGCAAGTAAGATTGTGATAAATATTTTTTAAAATTGTGAGAAAAAAAAATAGTGGTTTACCAAATGGATTATAAATGGGTTCCTTATTTTTATTTCTTGGATAAATGATAGTTGATATAAGTTTTTTTTTGAATCTTTGTTCATATAAAGCACTTACTGCCAGAGATGCCACAAAAGAACAATCTGAAATCACCTGAAAATTCCAAAACAAAAATTAAATTTTTGTCATTGATTTCAAAATAATTTTCATTATTACCCCAATAAAATTTTTAAAAAATTGAAATTTTATTTCAAAGCCTTATTCATGGTAATTTAATATTTTGAACAAATAATTTGGTACAGAGACCTACGTTTAATAATAATACTACAGATGATTGCAAATGCAATTTTGTAAAATACAAAAGACTGGCTAACAGCCAATTGGGGGGGGGAATAGGGGAAACCAAATTTAAAAATTAACTTAAAAGATTTTTTTATGATGAAAATTTTTTAAAACACTTCTAAAATATTAAACAAATATAAAACTTGCTTTAAATTCAAACCTTCTACTGCTTGTTTTCCATTTTTATTATTTACTGTTATTAACAGTTGGTTTTTCATTAAACAGCTTTCACAAAAATTAGCACTACACACAGCTATAAACAGAATTCAAACTTTCTGGAAAATAATTAATCATAAATAATTTATGAAGAAAAAAAATTTTTCGAAATTAATGATATTAGTAAAAATAAAAAAATAAAAAACAGGAACTTACAGTTTGTTTAATGCTATGATAATCCAATCCTGAAGATAAAATCATTTTAGGTTCATTGCAAATGTCTTCTGGTCTGCTCCATTTGGCAAAATTTGCTCTTTGTTTGGATGATAATTTCAAAAATCCATCTCTGTCGCTAAATGGTATAGCATACTGGAACCTGTTGACAGTTATATTTTTATTAAAATTTGAATGTATAAATGTAATTTTATTTAGTGTTTTACCTTTCTTTCAAGTCAATGTCCATAAAAGGAACATAATCTATGTTGTTAATTTTTGAAGTCAATAACAAAACACGTTTTTCTTCATCAGATAAAATGGCGGATCCACCTGTAATTTGTAAATGAGCACTGCTACCTCTATGAAGAGTACTACGCTTGTTTGCATTTGTTTCTAAAAAATAATTATTAAATATTTATATGGTCCTTAAAAAAAAAAATATTATTATTATTATTTATTTATTTTTTTATTTAACCTTCACCTTTAGGGACAGATGTGGAAGTTTTAGGTGAAAAATTTATCTTATTCAAAGAAATTCCCTTAATTTCTTCTGCTCTTTCAATGGCTTGCTTTGCTCTGGTAACAATTTTTTGTTGAACAATTTCATCACATTCTCCTTTCTAATTAAAATTTTAAAAAATTTTTTATTTATTTCTGGGTGTAAAACATAAAATAAAAAAAGTACTAATTAAATTTTTTAACAAAGAAATTATTTAATGATTTGAAAATAAGTTAATTCGATGAAGGAAAACAAAAACATATTGTTTTAAATAAATTATGTATCTTACTTGTGTTAAAGCATATTCAGCAGTTTGACTATAAAGTTCTACAGCTATATCTTTGTGATCTCTTTCATCAGCATCCAAAGCTTGAGAAAATAAAAAGTTACATCTCTGTAAAATTTGTTGGCTTATTGATTGTGACGAAGATAACGTCCCTGAGGCACCTGGTGACAAATGTAAAAATATGTAAACATAGTACAATTTTACTGACAAAGATAAATTACATCAATATAAAAGTTACTTACTGATTTCTTGCAACGTTTTTAATCGTTCCTGATATTTTTCAAGTGCATTTTTCCACTCCGTAGTATCGTTTTCATCATCATAATTACTATTTATTCCAATTTGAAGGTATCTAATTGCTTCATTGTAATAATAAATGGCCGCTTGTATATTACCACGTTTGTCAAAACTAATAGCTCGTTGAGAAGATATAAAAGCATTTTCAATATTATTTGACATTATTTAAAAAATTATAAAAGTCAAATATTCAAAATTTCATTTAAATCCGATATTATTTTATAACGGCCTCGCAAACGACATTTGACTTTTAAATCAAATTTAACTCTTATCACGTATAATAGAAAATTTTAAAATAATAAAGTTTTTTTTTCTTTTAAAAAAACCCTAAAAAAAAAACTTTTTATATAATTTCTTGTAACAAAATTATAAAAAAAAAAAAAAAATTATCGAGAACACACAAATTTATAAATAAGTTATCATAAATAAAATAACTCAGTTATCATAACGTAAAATAATAAAATTGTAAATATATATATTGTACCTCTATGGTTTTTTTTATTTATTTATTGATTGTGCCAATGTGTGATAAAATAATTTAAATTATTTTGCCGGATTTTTATTAAAAACAAAAAAAAAAAAATTATGATTCGTGTCTTTAAACGTGGTTTTTTAGAAATTCAATCATACATAAAATCGACTCAAAATGTATATTTTTTTTCAAATTATTACGTATTCAATGAGAAAAAGTTTCAGAACTTTTGGAAAATTACTAAACATCAACAAGTTAATAATAATAATAATAATCAAATTTTAAAATTTTCTTCTCTTTCAAAAAAAAAAGAAAGAAAACAAGATTTAGATGAAAGTGACACTTCTTCGTGTAACGATAATGATGACAGTCTTCAAACCAATGTTGAAGAAATTTTTAAAGAAATATCTAATGGTGACAAAGAAATAGAAAAAAAATTAAAAGTATTGCATTTTGAAATTCAAATTTTACGTGATCGTTTCGTAAAAGTGCCTACCGATATAAGTAAAAAAAATTGGATAGAACTTTTAAATATTCCTTCATATTCTCGTAGATTTAGATATTTAGCCTATTTATTTAAAAACGAGAAAAAAAATGAAAACTTAAAACAGAAAAAAGAAAAGCACAGGGAAATGAGACAGAACGAGTGGGAAAAACTAAAAGAAAATCATCACATACGATATGGCCTAGGTGGAAATTCTCTTTTTATGAGAATCTTTGATCAGACAGTATCAAAACATCTCAATCTAAAATTGGCTACTGCAGCTTTATATTCTCAAAACATTGTTTTCGATTGTTCCTATGATCATTTAATGTCAGATTTTAATTCTAAATATTGTGCAAAGCAAATCAATATGGCATTTTCTCTCAATAGAAATCACATAGCACCTTTTCACATAAAGTTTTGCAATGCAAATCCTGATGATCGAACAGTTAATTTAATTAATAAATCACTTTGTACTGATTTAAATAAGACACCTCTAGACATTACAGAAAAAAGTTACCTTGATATATATCCAAAGGAAAAATTAGTATATCTCTCTCCTCATAGTAAAACTGTATTAAAAAATTACAATCATGATGATATTTACATAATAGGTGCCTATGTTGACAAAGGATCTTCTATACAAGCCTCACTGGCCAAGGCCAAGGAAGATAATATTAGAATGGCAAAATTTCCATTAGATTATTATTTGGATTGGCAAAAAGGAATGAAATCTCTTCCTTTAAATACTGTTTTAAATATTATGTTAGACATGAGATTATATCAAAATTGGAGTATAGCCTTTAAAAACATTCCTTCAAGGAATACAATACCTCCAAATAGTAGAAACAAAATGTTCAGACAACAAAATTATTTAAGAAATTTCAAAGAAATTTGAATTTATATTTTAAATTAAAAAAAAAAAACATAAAAGTTTTTTATTCAATTATAAAACCTTTTTTAAAGACTGCTTATAATAAAATTTATCGAATCAATTTTTTCAGAGAATACACAGTATTATGCATTCACATGTAAGTACCTATATTTTTTTTTAAAAGAATAATTGTTAATTTTTTAAAATACTTTTCATTATTGTTAAAAAAATTTTCAGGTAATTGAAGATTGAACCACATTTAATACCTGTTGGGTTGTTTTGCTATTTTTTTCTTCGTTTTTATAAAATCAGTGAAAAAACACATAAACAAAAATAATTATTAATAAATTAATTTTCATTTTAGCATACACTTGAAAAAAAAATGTATTAATAATATTTAATACTGATTATTAATTATAATTTTAATAGACTATCAATGACTACTATTCTTTTTAACTAAATAAAATAACTAAAATAATTGCATTACCTCATAATTTTTTAGAAATTATAAGCAAACAGGTCAAAATTATAATTGTATATCTTTTAAAATATTTTTTTTTTTTTTTTATGAAATCAATTAAATATATAGAATAATTAAAAAAAAAAAAAAAATTTGATTTTATTTTTGCTGATTAAATGAATGGCGTTAATTTATTATGTTCAATAACATTTTTTTTAAAATTAGTTACACTCTATTTCTAATTCATTTTTATATTATATATATATATATTTTAAAAATTAAATATGATAAAGTTGTTCATTAGAAAATATCTTTTCTAAACTTTTATTCGAAATAGTAAAGAAACCATTAAGAAAATTTTCAATTTTCAAATACATATCTAGACTTGATATAAACAAACGAGTTACTCAACATATATTATTACTTGACGAAAAATTAAAAATTGTTGTTAATAATTATTAATTCTATAAAAATTTAGTGAGCAAATTTTTTTACTTACTCAAATATTCACGTATATGTATAAATTTAAATATATATTTATATTAAATATATAAATTTAACATCGTTTTTAATAAAATAATCGTTACCAACTTAATTCACGATGTGTGTAAAAAGTTAATTAATAAAAAAAAAAAAAAAAAAGAAAAAAAAACCATCCAAAAATCATGAAAACCGTTAAACGATTAATTTTGTTGCGTCTTCTGCTTCATTATGATCCGAATGACGTATATCGGTATTACGTGCCACGACCAATAGCAAAAAATTTATTGAATGGGATAATTTTCAGTTTTATTAAAACGATTTTTATTGTTAAAATTCAATTTAATTTCCTTTTATCTGCAATTTAAAAGAATAATCCTTTTTAATAACGAATTGATTTCATCAAATAATCAGTGGTAGAAAAATAAATACGATATTGGACACAATTAAAAACTTAATGTAAATTAAATTTATTTCCGTGAGTTTGCACATCGTTTCAAAATTAATAAATAATTAATTCTATTTTATTAAAGATGGCCTAAGCAAAGTAATTTAAGACTACTTTCTATAATGTGTTTTCTTTTTAACCGAAACAATTATTCTTCGATATATATAATAAAATATGATAAAAAATTTGAAATATACGGTACATTACAAATTATAAATATCAAATTACTTACAAAACTATGAACTATCCCATCTACTTTTTCTGCTTCGCTTTGGCTTATTATTATCCTCTTCTGTGTTTTCAACGTTTTTAGGAACATTTTTATCAAATTGATTTCTCGTGTGCTCCCAAGTGTGATCACTTGATGCTTTAAACTATATTAAAATATTTATTTATCTAATTAATTTTTTTTTCTTTTTCTTCTTCTTAACTTTTAAAAAGTAATTAAAGAAAATTAATATTACTTGAGTTAAATACTGTGATTTAAATGTGGCTTTTATTGCTGACAGTCTATCTGATCCTGGGCCGCATTTTTTTATCAAATCGGCTGTGGTGGTTGACACTGAACTTCCCATACCAGGCCTCTCTCTGAATCCAAGACCGCATCCTCCCACGTTTAACTGTTTTCCTTTTCCACTTTTGAATCTTGATTTTCGGAACCAAGAACTCTGGATAAAAAAAATATTAAAAATCAGGTTTACTAACATGAACAAAATAAAAATTCGGTTAAGTATTTTAACTAATATCGATACCTGAAGTGCAAGATCCATTAAACTTTTTGGAACTTCTTGATTTGCACCTTCTAAATTTCTCACCAAATGTCCTGCAAATTCTTTATCTTGATTTAACACTAAAGTATAAGCATATCCTCTTTCTCCGGCCCGACCTGTTCTTCCGATTCGATGAGTATGAGTGTCTATGTCTCTCGCTATATCATAATTAACGACTGTTTTTATGTGAGGAATGTCTAATCCTCTCGCTAAAATACAAAGGGAATCGTTACGTATTTAATAACTTTCGAATAATTAATTCGTTAATTGTTAATAAATATTTTCCTTTAATTCATACCTGCAACATCGGTGGCCACTAAAATACTGACTTCTTTTTTTTTAAATTGAGTTATTACTTTGTTCCTTTCAATTTGATCCATGTCACCGTGAAGTAATAATACGTCAAATTCTTTTAGCTTCAAGTTGTTTGCCACTTCTTCGGCATTAACCTATTTCGAAAAAAAAAAAATTGTATTTAAAAATATATATTTAAGTTAAATAAAGGATTATAAATAAATAAAAAAGTATTAACTGACTTTTTTTGTGACAAAAATTAGTAAGCTACCATTAGATAAAAATTCAACAATATGACTTGTAAGCCACATAAATTTTGCTGCTTGATTAGGTAAAATGAGGACATTTTGAATGACGTCTTCGTTTGCTTCCCCTACGTCACCTTGTACGATTCTAATCGGATCCGTTAAAACAACGCGAGCCAAACGTTCTACCTTTTTTTTGAAAGTGGCCGAAAATAATAATGTTTGTCTATCGGGACGAACGTGATTACAGATTGATCTTACTTGCGGTTCTAAAAAAAAATTAAAAGCACACTTAATAAATATAAAAAAATATATATAAAAAAAAAAAAAATCATTTTATTTTTATTTTACCGAAACCCATGTCAAACATTCTGTCTGCTTCATCCAAAACTAAAAATGTAACTCTTTTCAAATTAGTAGCTTTCATTTTGATAAGATCGATCATTCGGCCAGGAGTAGCAACTACTATTTCTGCACCATTTTCAAGTGCTTTGGATTGTTCCCATTTACTTCCACCTCCATAACAACAAATAACTTGAATATTATAAACTTTTCCAAATTTTTTTGCTTCAGAATATATCTATAATTTTTACAAAGTCATAAATAAAGCTCAACCTCGAAAACAAAGGTTTCAATATATAATTAAAATTTAAAAAAATTGCCTGTTGAGATAATTCTCGAGTAGGAGCTAAAATTAATCCAATGGGACCATCTCCAGGTTTTAATTCTTTTTGATCCATTATGTGAATAAGCATTGGCCAAACAAAAGCAGCCGTTTTTCCTAAAAAAAAAAAAAAAAAAAAAAAAAAACATGGATTATATACAAAAGTTAAAACTATCATAAAATAATCGAAAATATTCTTAAATGATGATTTCATCTTAAAAATAACATATTTGATAATAAAAGTAATAAGCATACCACTTCCAGTTTTGGCAATACCAATAATATCTCTTCCACTTAAAGCAGCAGGTACAGCCTGGGCTTGAATCGGTGTTGGAGTGGTGTACTCAGACTTTCTAATTACTTTCATCAATGCTTCATCAAATCCGAAATAAGCAAAACCTACAACAGGATGAGGTGGCTGTGGACCAGTGACCTTAAATAAAATTAATATTTTTATAAATGTGTTTTCAATAAATACTGTTAATTCATTCAACAATTGTTTTTCACTGCAAACCTTAATTCCCAATGTTTTTCTTAATTCTTCAACTTTAGACTTGCTTAAATTTGCTACATCGTCATGTACAACATAAAAATTTTTTTCAAAATCTTGATATTCTATGCATGAGTGATCAATAGGAGGAAGTGGATCAATATCTTTATTTTTTGCTGGTGGTATAGGATTTCCATCTTCATCATATTCTAATTCAATATCTGAATCCTCATTTTGAACACCTGCTAATGGATTTTCTTCCATGTACCTAAAATTTATTTTTAACGAGATTAATATTTCTCAGTCATGAAGTGCCTAGTAAAATATTTTTCGTAATTTTTCAAAAATATAAAAGGAGTCTTTAATTTTTTTTTTTTGAAGAAATATAACCAGACTATGAAAATAAAATAATACTTTTACAGAATAATATTATGTAGAAATCTAGTATTATAAGAAAAAAAAAAAGATTTAAGATAGTATTAAATTTATCTACAATCAGAAAATCAATAGGTAAATTATTTTAAACTTTGTACTACTATACTAAAAACTACAGAGAAAAAAAATTTTAATGAAAAATCAATTACTACAAAAAATATTTTAAAAAAATATGTTTAAAACACTTAAAGCAAACCTGTAATAAGATTCTTCGTCATCCTCTGCATCAATATCATCCCTAAAACCTTTATTGTTGTCTCCTTTTTCATTCATTTCTGCATTTCTTTCAGCTTTTTTTAAATCTTTTTGGAATTGTTGATCTATGCCTTCCATGAAAGCATCTAAAGGATCTTCCTCTGAATCATCATCATCAACTTTACGAGTGGTAGCATTTTTTTCTTCTAAATATGAAGGACTTCCAGGAGCTTAAAAACAAAAAAAAAACAAGATTACATAAATACATATTTGCATTACATAAATTTTAAACCCAATTTTAAAAAAAATTTTTAACTTACCAGGTATGTATTCTAAAGTGTTGTTCTGGTATGTAAACTCTTCCTCTTCGTCAAAATATTCATCTTCGGTTTTCGCTCTCTTCTTAGGAGCGCCCCAATTCGTCTGACAGCTTAAAGCATTTTGACTAATGGCCATCATTGTCGAGTATCCTTGTTTGCTTAAACCAGTGCCAGTGCTTTTAAATCCAACAGTAGGAGGAGGAATAGCGGCTCCTGCGTGAGGTGAATCATTTTTTGGCAATACAAATCCAGAATAGGAAAACCCAGGTATAATTCCCGTCCCTCCTCGTTTATGGCTCATATTTGCAGAGCGATAATGTTACTTTTTTCAAAATAATTGATATTTACATATATTAATATCTCACATTGACGTCACTTACAGAATTCATAATACCGTGGCAATAGATTAAAGTTACCATTTACAAATTAAAAAAAAAAGTGTAAGAATAATTATTACATAACTACGCTATTGACACGTTGTAAATATTATTTAAATTTTTAAAAGTTTATCAATTTTCTACGCCTTACTCTTTTTTTAATTCACCCTGAAGTTAATGTTCTTGAAATCGGATAAAATTTCTAAAAACAAATCCAAAAAATATACATAAGTTTGTAACCGTCATAGATATATCTTCTGAATATTATATATTAAAGGTGAGAAGTTGCTATAGAAATAATCAATGTTTTTTACACACTCGCACTTTTATCTTTTATTCTTTAAGTATATATTTTACACCTAATATAGAAATGCAATAATAATTAGCGTTTAAAGTAATAAATATATCATTTGTAAAATTATCTAATTTTTTAAATATTATTTACATGACCATATGATAAATATTATGGGAATATGCAACGGCTTAGTACAATATATTAAAATAATTTATACACAATAACTTATTATAAAATTAAGCATTTATTTTTTCATATTTAAAAAATTATTTCAAGATTTTCAAACGTAATAACACATAATAACACAACATCCTTAAGTCTTCAACAACAATATTATTCAATTTCTGATTAATTTAGCTATAAATACCCTAAATTTTATTTGTAGCCGAAAAAAAAAAAAAAATAACCGACTTCATTTAAGTTGTTTTTTGTTATGCCTCCAAATTATTCTATTACAATTTTAAGTAGTTGTAACGAATTTGAAAAAAAAAAAAATTATGAATATTAACATCACCTATTTAAAATGCCAAACTATTTTAAAAGATGTAATTTTATATTTTTTTTTGTCTTATTACTACATTACACTACTTTTTTTTTGCACTATATCGAACAAATCATAAGAAATTTTAGAAGATATTATTATTATTTATTTATTTATTTGATGGAAAAATTAATTTTTTTCGTTCATTTTCATATTTCATTAGTCTTTCTTTATCCTTTTTTTTTAATTTATGCGGGAAAAAATATAAAAAAAAATTTTCTCTTTCTATATATTTACATATATATGCAATCAAAATGAAAAAAAAAAAATAAATAAATAAATCAGAGGCATTTTCTGTGAGCAATATTTAATTAAATTTTTTTTTTTTTTTTTTTAAAGGCGCAAGTAGAAATCAAACTCGGCATTTTTTTTTTTTTTTTCGTTAGAAAAGCGTATAAAATGACATGATTTCTATAAATCTAAAAACAAAAAAAAAATTTATATGACCTTTAAAAAAAACCTTTTGCTCTAAAGGAAAATAACAATCATTCTTTTCAGGTATAAAAAAAAAAAAAAAAATTTTTTTTGGCTTTTTCGTCCCAACTTTTACATAAATTTTTTTTTTTTTTTAAATTCGTTTATTCAAATCCGCATTGAATTGATAAAAATTCAATGCTCTGCCCTTACCCTGTGTGTGCGTGATTAAAATATGTTTTTTTTTTTTTATATATTTTTTTCACTTTTTTATTTCCAATTTAATTTTTTGATGTTAATATCGTTACAAATTCTAGAAAAAATAAATATAAATTGTAGTCCGAGAGCACATATACTAATTATTTATAAATAAACAAAATAATTACCATTGTAGTTAACCATACCATCTCCATCTAAATCTGCTTCTTTTATCATATCATCAACTTCTTCGTCTGAAAGTTTCTCACCTAAATTTGTCATGACATGTCGAAGTTCAATGGATGAAATGAGTCCATCGTTATTTTTATCAAACACCCTAAAAAAATTTTTTCATTTCAATCCAACCTTAAACTTTTTGTCTTTTTTTAAACTTGACACACTTTTTTGATTTATCATCATCATCATCATCATCATCAAAATGTGACGTGATGGACAGATTTAAAAACCTTAATTTTGAATTGCGTGTTCACTTTCTTTTTTTTTTAAATACAAAAAGTTAACTGAAATATTGAATGATTTGGTAATGAAATAATAATAATAATAATAACAATGATGTCGATATGTAAACTACTTGTTGTTGTTTTTTAACATACCTGAATGCTTCTCGAAGTTCTTCTTCACCATCAGCTCCTTTCATTTTTTTTGCCATCATTTGTAAAAATTCATTGAATTCGATTGTACCATTTCCATCTTGATCAACCTCTTTAACCATGTCTCTTAATTCCGTTTCTGAAAAATTTTTCAATTTTTTAAACATTTTATTTAAACATTTTTATTACAAAAAATTATTTTAAAAAATTTTTTGACCGATAAAAAATTACCTTTTTTTTTTTTTTATGTAATAGCGTGATCAAAATACTGAATATTCATTAACATGCAAATATTAAAAGGTTGAAATTTATTTTGTTTTCTTTCTTTCTTTCTTTTTGGATAATAAAAAAAAGTGACCGATCATGACTGACTGCTGGAGAAAGAATGGGGGGGGGGGAAAGAAATTTTTAATAAAAAACCACGTTTTTATATTATTATGAATCATATTTTGATTTTAACGAGAGAAAAATTTTCCCTCATGGTTCAGTAAACTTTTCCTTTTTCATTCTACGCAATCGCCATCGCGTGAATGTAAATTGACTTTTTTTTTTTAAGGGAAACCTGAAAGGCACATTTACATTTTTCTTTTTTTTTTTTTTTTTTTTTTTAATTATTCTAATATTTTATATCCGTTTTTAATGTGTTCAAAACATTTATCACCGCATGAAACTATTTCGAATATAAAAAAAAAAATAAAATATTGTGGAATTTTAATATATTTAATGAGAAAATATTGTTTTAACCACAACGACACAAAAAAAAAATACGATAATGTGAGGAATAAAGGCAGGACCCCCGCACTTCCACACTATTTATATTTGCAACGTACCTGTCGGACGTTGTCCCAAAGATCTCATAACGACTCCTAATTCGGCCATTGTTATTTGTCCATCTTCATCTTTGTCAAAAAGCATAAAAGCTTCTTTAAATTCTGTATATAACAACATTTTATTATTATTATTATTATTATCACTTGTTTTATTTAATTATTTAATAAACTTTATGTACATACCAGCGACTTGTTCCTCCGTAAGACCATATTCAGACTGGAAAAAAAACTTTCACTTACTACTTTTCCTGCATTACAAAATAAATTTTCTTTATTTTTTTATTGTTTTTATCAAAAAAAAAAAAAAAAAAGATCGAAAGTGCTATAATAAAATCTTCCTCTTCTCTCCATAAATAAATAAAATATATATTTTTTTAAAAATATTATTATAAATAATTTAAAATAATAATAATCTTACGCAAGATAATTTAATTTCCGTTCTACACGTCAATTTTCTTAAACGATTATATTCGGTGTTGTAAACTTCATTCCTAGCATCCATCTTTTCTTTTTTTTTTTTTTATAATTAAATTATCAAACGTTTACTCATAAAAATTTATTTAAATATTAAATTTAAAAACTATATCAAATAATAAATCGAAAACTTAACATTAATTAATTTTAAAAAAAACTTTTAGTATTATAACGAGGAAAAAGAAAAAAAAATGTCCCAAATTTTTCTGCAATGCCGTTTTTTATTTTTGGATTTGAATTAGATATCAAAAGAAAATTTTTTGGATTTTTGCCATTATTATAACTGTTTTTGGCGCCTTGAAATAAACCTTTGAATACGTTGTTTATTATTTAGTTTCCTCTTTTATTTTTTTTTTTGTTTATTATCAGACAATTATAATAACAATAATAATGATAAAAAAAAAATCCAGTTACCAGTTTAAGAGAAGAGAAATACGTTATACGACCTGCCGCCATTTTGAAAAAAAAAAAAAGAAATTACAATTGGTACTTACTAAATTAATGGTAACCGTTAAATCGTATTGTTGATTTTTATGTCCTTTTTTTTTTTGCTTTCCTCCAGGTTTGACTGAACCTTGTTTCGGTTGAGTTTGTGGTTTTACCTGACCTTTTTGTGCTGTAGGTTTTTGACCGGTTTTCTGTCCCGTTTTTCCCTGTTGACTTGGCACGGGAACTCTTTGTCCGGTTTGTCCTTTTTGTGTTATATGACCATCCGCAGGTTTATTTCTAGCCTAAAATAAATAAATAAAATAATTAAAAATAATTTTTAAATTAAACTTTACTCTTGGACAGACGACAAAAAAAATCATCCTCCATTTTGTTTAAAATAATAATAATAATATTTCACACTAGTATTTCAACTTTTCTTTACAAACAATTGATTGTACAGACGACCAATCAGTGAATTTTATTAATTTTAATTATAATAACAAAATAATATAAAAATATCCTTATTTGGTAAAATTCATTCAAAAAAAAAAAAATTCATTCAATAAAATATTTAAAAAAAAGCATCATAATCTAATTTAATTTGAAACTTTTAAAAGTATCAAAACAATCAAAACTTAAGCCAAAAAAAAAAAAAAACAATTTAAATAAATTGAGGGGGAAGAGGAGGAGAGGAAGGGGGAGGGTATATGAGTCATAGGTCAGTGAATGTAATTACTAAAAAAAAATTAAATTGAATCGTTTGTAATTTTTTCATGTTCAACCCAAAAATTTCCTATTTTTGAAATTATTTATTATTATTTTGTGAGACAAAAAAAAAAAATTATTTAATATATCAAATTAAATTTATTCACAAAATATATAAAACTGTGTGTTTGTGTCAGTTTGTTTGTTAAATTAATAAATTTTTAATTAAAATTTAAGAATTTAAATATTTTAACAACAATTTGTTTAAATTATGTTTAAAACGAATACCAAAACAATGCCAACAACAACAAAAATGTTTCATTGGTTGTCTCACAAACAAAAAAATTACACTAAAATCTAATTATTTTTATTTATAAATAAATAATTATTATAATAAACATAATTATGTTTAATAAAGTTCCTTCACATACTCATTTTCTTCCAAGGTTAAAACAACAACATAAAAAACATAATTTCAATGATGATATACGACAATTTTAAAATTTTCCAAAACAATTCGAGACCAAAACACAAAATCGGTTTATAACATTATTCGATGATTTACATGAGCAACCTGTCCCCCCTCCCGTCCCCCCAATTACCAAAATGGTTGAGAATAAAAAATTAATTTTCCTAAAATTAAAAATAAAACAAAAATTTTTTTAATGAGATTTTTATTTATTTTCTAATGTTCAAATAATTAAAAAAGTTTAATTATTAAAAATGTCGGACCGACATCCAATTTATCTTTTTTTTTTTTTTTTTTATTATGTTGGTAATATTAAGTTTTTTAACGTCTTTAATCTCAAAGGAATAAAACCGTTTAAATTATAATTAACAAATTAAAAAAAAAAAAAGTTATTAATAATTTAGAGTTATTCTTATAATTAAATAACCATTTAACTAAAATTATCTTTTACCCCTCCCTCCCCACTTTTTTCTTAATTTTTTTAATAACATAAATATATATATATATATATATATATAATAATAGATAATAAAAAAAAGACATTTTCATAAATATTTACTACCTATTTTTTTATCGTTATAAATAATCGTGCCATTAATTATTATTATTATTGACCTTAATAAGAGTTTTTATCGATATAAAATAAAGGAAAAAATACCAATAAAAAATTCGATTTATAAATTCGATTGTTTTTACCCCCTCTTCCCCTCCCCATACCCCCCAGAAAGTCACACAATTTAATTTGATAATTAAAAAACCAAAAAAAAAAAAAAAATTTTTTTGCGAAAAGATTTTAAATTTCGTTTTGTTTCCAAGAGTCCCCATAAAAAGTAAAAAAAAAGTCGATGAAATTTACATTTTTATTATCATTATTATTAATAATAATAATAATAATTTATTATATTATTATATATATTATATTATTATATTATTATATTAATTTTTTTTTCAGGACGACGAATATATTATTATTAATTACATTTTTCCAGAAAGAACCTTTGTTAAGAAGTAAAAAAAATTTGGGGGGCGAGGGGGCGGGGGGAATAAATAAATAATAATAAAAAAAAGGTTTTACTACTTTTCAAATATACCATGCTTGTTTTTTTTTTATGTATGATAATAATAATAATAAATTTTATTCAAAAAAAAAAACTCTTGCACTATCTAAATCTAAACTATTTGTGTTTATTTTACTTTTAAATTTTTTTTAATTATTTTTTTTTGTTTTTAATACTAAAATTATGCAAAAATGGCATTAATAAATAATAATAATAATAATAATAAAACAAACGACAAAAAGTACTATAAAAAATATGAAAAAAAAAAAATTCTACAAAACTATGGCGCCTAAAAAAAAAAAAAATGGGGGAAATTTTTTCTTTTTTTTACCTGACTAAGGCTGCGAAAACTAGAACTGCTCCCGCTTATTCGAGCCTGAAAAAATACCAAATAAAGTAGGAGAAAAATTTTTTTAAATAAAATAATTCTTTTTTCTCAATAAATAAATAATAATAATAATAAATGGGGGGGGGGAAAGAATAATTTTTCATTTCCGTGTTTGTGTGTGTGCGCGTGTGCGTGGGTTCGTGCGTGAAACACGTTTATTATTTTCATATGTTTTCCTATCGATTTAAATTTTTTTTTTTTTTTTCTTTTTAATCACATCCGCATAAAATAACAACAACCGTGTTGATGATAATGATGATGAACCAAACAAAACAATAATAATAATAATTATTATTATTAAAGTGTTTAATTTTCACATGTGAACATTATTATTAATATATAAAAAAAAAAAAAAGAAAACTTTTACTTGTATATGTATAGACTCACCTTGCTTTTGTTCTTTGACACTTGGAAGTCTTCTTTGGAAGACTTTCGGCGTTTGTCTTTGAGTATCATGCGAGCCGCAGCAAACGCCATTTTAATTATTATTATTATTTTTTTTCTTTAAAAACTTTTTTTTTTTTTTTATTCGTGTAAATGTCAACAATTCATATTTAACATATATAACATAATAATTGTTTTTTTTTTTTATATATAAAATTATTATTATTTAATTTTTTAACTTTTTTTTGCATATTATTATTAACTGAAACATTAACAACAATAATAATAATAAATTATTAATTTAAAAACAAAACAAAACAAAAAACCTTTCGTCGTGTCGTAATAATAATAATAATAATAATAACCGTAAACCCGTATCAAATTTTTTCACTTGGTCAATACAAAAAATATTTTCTTTCTCTCTTTCTCTCTCTCTCACTCACTCTTTCTCTCTTTGATAACTGATTTAATATTTATAAAAAAAAAAAAAAAAAAAACAGAGAAAATAATTTTTTTTTTTTTATCATCTCAAAACCTGAAAAAATAAATTTTTCCCAACAGCAAAACAAAATTTTTTTTTTTTTAAAAAACATTTTAACTTGAATTGTTGTTTAGTATTATTATTTTTTTTTCTCAATTTATTGATTCAAAAAAAAAGAAAAAAAAAGCCAAGAGAGATTCTGGATTCTTCTCATTAATGTAACAAAAAAAAAAAAAAAATTGATACATACTATTAATAATAATAATAATAATAATCAATTGATAAATTTGAAAACAAAAAAAAAATTATTTTGAATTTTTCAACAACAGGAACAACAACAGCAGTATCACCACAAACAACAACAACAACAAATTAACAACCACAACAAAGTGTAATTCATACGAGTTTTAATTTAGGTATGATAAAAAAAAAAGAAAATTTAGGCATAGGCGTTGCTTAAAAACGACGAGCCACCCATAGCAGTAGCAGTAGTCATACTCTAAATCGATACAATTTTTTCAAAACAAACAACAACAACAACAACAATTTTATCATTTGCAAAAAATTTCAAATCATAAAATACTTTATTATTATTATTATTCATTCATTGCACTTTATTTTAAATAAATTCGACGCGACGCGTTTAGAAAAAAAAACCCGGGATTTTCCTCTTATTATTGCATCATTTAACTATTTAATATGAAAGAGTAAAAGAAATAAAATAACAACAAAAACAAAAACAACAAACGATTTGTTTTTCTTATTGGAAAATTTTATCTGTACGAGAAAGAAAAAACAAAAAAAAAATTTATTATTTATTTATTTATTCATTTTTTAAATGTCTTCTGCTTTAAATACGATATTTATTTGTTATTCTCATATATATATATGTGTATGTGTAGATAATAATAATGATAATGGTGTATAACCAATTAAAAACGTACGATCAAAAGGCGTTCCGGCCGCCAACTGGAAACTTGCGAGGCTCTAGAAAATTCCCTTTTCCTATAGTTTAGGGCGCCGCTCCAGTTTTCATTTCCCTACCACCACCACCACCCCCCCATCATTCATCCCCCCTTTTCTAACAAAAAAAAAAAATTTGCAGTTCGTTCCTGTTCGACCTTCTCGCGTGTGACCTTGACTTCATTATTTTTTCCCTTTTTCCTCTTTTTTTTTTGCCAAATATCAAAATTAATATGGCGTGCAATTATAATAAATAATTAATTATGTATCATGCGAAAATATTTTTTTTTCTAATGGTGTGTAATGACATCACTATTTTTTTAACAATTTGTGAGGGTGAAGAGGGGGGAAGGTGGGGAGCTTTCGAATGGCAATTTATATTTACACACGTGGAAAATCATTTGAAAAAAAAAAGATTTCAATTTTTTTTTTTTTACTTTCATTCTTAAACGTTCGTGTCGAAAGAAAATCATTTTAAAATTATTATTATTATTATTATTATTATTATCGAATAACACTTGAATAAATCATATATAATTTAAAAAAAATTTTTTAATCAACAGTGATTTAATCAATTTTTTTTTTTCTTCTTCATTTTTAAAAAAATCGATATAACTCCTTAACTTTTCTCAATTTTCTGTTATCGAGTGCATCTGAAAAGACACAAAAAGAAAAAAAGGAAAATGGAAAAATGGAAAAATGAAAGAAAAGTATCCCATTTGCTCTTTGCTCAGAAAATCCTGCCAAAAACTAAAAACTCCACCCAGTGGAAGCTTAAAAGCTTTTCTCATTTTGAGTTTTTTTCATTAACCGACACCACGCAATACCAAAAAAAAAAAAAAAAAATCTCAAAAATTTCATTTAATATTCCTTTTTTTTCCCATTTTCATTTATATAAATAATTAATACGAAGGCCAATCATTGTTTGCACTTGAAAACAACCAACAACCAACAACAACAACAAACAACAACAACATTTAATGTTATTTTT
>NW_002987818.1:199060-216560 GCF_000006295.1 Pediculus humanus corporis
AAAAAAAAAAAATCATTAAAAAAGAAAAACAATAAATTTTCTAGAACATGTCAGAAGTTTTGGTCCACAACATCTTTGCATATTGAAAATAGTATTTACACGTCAATGGTTAATTAAGATTTTTAATAATAATAAAAAATCTCTTGGCTTTTTTTTTTTTAAAAAAAAATAATTTAAATTTAAAATTATATAATAAAAAAAAACTTACCCTTCTCATAACTCTCAATGAAAATGAAGATGTCTTCATTTTGTACGATTATTTATTGAATTTAATAATTTTTTTCTTTTACGATTCAAAACTTTTATCTACTAACTGGACTCTGGAAAAAAAAAAACAAAAAAAAATTTATTAGTAAATAAAAAAAAAACCTAATTAAAAATTTCAAGTCTTAATTTTTATTTATTGTTCGTTGTGGATTACTTTTGAAAAAAAAAAACATATTGTTTATATTTTATACCGATCGGAAAATTCTTTGCATTATTTTTCCTTGGTCTTTAAATAATAATAATAAATAAATTATTAATTTATTATTTTAAATTAATTGAATATCATATTGCGATTTAAAAAAAAAAAATTAAAGGAAACATTTAGAGTTTTTTTTTTTTTTTTTAATTAAAACTCACCAATTATGTTTGATTTGTTTGTTTTCCAATATATTATTATAATTATTATTATTTACTGTCTTAGAATCGAATACCTGAAAATTGACGCGACGAATTTTCAAGTGATAAGAGGGAAAACGTCACGCCTAGATGAAAGTTGAGCGTCTGTCCGTATCCTTAGAAACTGGATACTAAGTCGTCATGGTAACAAATACTGCTAAAGAACTAGAAAAACTTTTTTTCCAACATAAAATATTTTACATTTTTACATTAACTCATTAATTCTAATAAAGTACCACTAAAACAAAAAGTTAACACAACAAAAAATTTTTTTTAATACGTATATAATAATAAAATTAATAAACAAACATATTGGATTCATATTAAAGAAAAAAAACAAATAATAACAATATTTTAAATAAATTTAAATTCAATTAATAAAATTAATTTATTAAACTTAAATAAAATTCGCATTATTATGTTTTTAATAGTTTTAATTAAATTATTTTTGTACTGTATCACCCATTTAAAAAAAAAAAAAAAAAGAAAAGAAAAGAAAAAAATGAAAATCAAACGAAACAAATTTTTAAAAATAACGTCAACACATATTAATAAAGCGAAAAAAAAAAATATTTCAAAATAATTTATTTATTATTTTATTTTATTTTTGTTTTCCTTAGCACCGATTTAAATTAACTAATTGAGATCGCTAGATTATTTTATAAAATTTTAATTTCTTTTTCTTTTTTTTTTTTTTTTTAAAGTTAAACATATCGTTATCTATTATAACTTTGTTTTTGAACCGAATACGAATTGATACCATATAATTGTAATTTTTTAATACTTTTTCTACCCCAAAGAAACCAAATACAACCGATTATTGTACACAATGCAATTTCAATGTAGTACCCGTCAATTGTTGTAAGGCAAACTCCTCCATCTTTTTCACACATCTGAAATTTAAAAAAAAAATTTTTTTAGTTATTTATAAATTTCATTAATGATCGATTGACTGAAATTAACGCGATAAAATACAATAAGAGTAATTATTTCAAGTTAAATTTCAATAATAATAAATCCGAAACGATGCTTTTTAGTAATTTGATATTTTTATACATTTATTTAAAAGGTTTATCGAATGGAACAACAACAACTTAAAACCGAATAAGCCCTATAAAAATAACTACTTACTCCTACTTCGGAATGATTAATGCACTTGTTCCCTTCTGAATTAGAACATTTTTTAAATGTTAATAAATCTACAAATAACAAAGCCAAAGCTTGCGGCCAAGTACCTCCTATGTTTGCTATAGTATTTACTAACGTCATGTATGTTCCCCCCATTGTTGGATCACTAATTTTAGCAAAAAATGCCATTTGAGCAACAAACATGCTATTTGATGTTACCTGTGAAAAAAAAAAAAAAAAAAATTTCTTTTTTTAATTAATACATATATATTATCTTAAACAAAATAAAATTAGCATTTGACATTACCTGATGAAAGCAATAAATAATGAGAAAACAAATGCAATATATAATTGACATTTCATGATTCACAACAAAATAAGGTGTTACTGCAACTAAAATACTGAAAAGAATGCCACATCCCAATCTGTAAGGGTAGGCAGTTAAAAACACACTCATAGGATTTTCTCCAGTAAGGTTTCGAGATAAAAGAAAAGGCAATATAACCTGCAGAGGAACAAGGGGAACAGCGAGTAAGGCCATTTTCTCTTTTGGGATGCCAGCTTCTACCAATTTGAGTCCTGTAACCACATCACATGCTGAAAACCCAACTCTAGCAGTCAACAAAACAACAGCTAACAATCTAAAAAATAATTAATAATCACATCATGAAAGAAAATCAGTCACACAATTGATATTAAATCTCAACATTGCAATTAAATTTAACTTGTACCTAATAGGTTTTAATTTGAATATTTCTATGAGCAACTTATACGAATCCACAACTGAAACATTTTTGTCTATAAAAATAGGTTTTTCATGTTTAAGAATACAAATTAAAGTTGTAGTTCCTAAAAATATCCATCCCCAAAAATATAAAAAATCTAAAACAAAAAAAAAAATAAATAAATTTATTCAATTAAAAATAAATAAACCAAACAAGTGATTACAAAAAATAAATGTATGTTGTAAATGCAAACCTGGTAAAGTAACTATCCCTCGATCGAGAGGTTCTTTTCTTAAATATGTGTTGCAAAAACTTGCAGATTCTAAAGCTAAAAATGATACATAGCCCAAAAAATATCCAGCAGTTTGACCCACACTGTTGCAAGTAGAAGCATATGATACATTCTGCCTAATTCACAAAACAAAAATATATCAATATTATTATAATTATTCAAAATATATGCATTTTTTAAAAATAATTTATAAATTTAAACAATTTAATTGTGAAGTTTAAAGCATAATATAAATTTTATATGGTAATACCTTTTAAGCATTGTTAAGGCCCATCCATCAACTGCAATATCTTGAGTAGCAGCAAGAAAATTCAAACAGAAAAATGATAAAGCTAAAAGTTCCATCTTGGGTTCAGTACCATTACCTCCCAACAAGTCATTTACATAAAAACTTAAAAACAACATTAAAATTCCAATTAAATACTGAGTTGGAACCAACCAAGATTTTCTTCTGCCCATCTTGTCCCAATAAACACAGTCAAGCACTGGGGCCCACAACAACTTTAAACTAAATGGCCAATTAACTAAACTAAATTTTGCTTGCTGTTTATATGAAACACCGGAATTTGTTAGTATAATAGGAATCGCTTGCATTAAACCCAAAGGAATGCCTTGAAGTAAATATAAGAAAAATAGTATAGCAACATTTCCTCTGTCACCTTTGAGTTTTTCAAACTGAAAACTTTTGTCACTGGGTAACTCATTCATATCACTTTCAAAGTCTGATTCGTTAGAACCGTTACGTTTTCTATAAATCATATTGATTCTTTTTAATTCATTAGAAACGTAAAAAAAAACCTTATTACACTAATTAAATATAAATTAATTATTTATATGTTTTTAATTTTTCAATACAAATAATGTTAACAAAAAAAAAATTAAAGCTATGACGTTTCACTAAGATACAAATGCGATCAGGGTTGCCAGACAAATTCAAAGTCAAAATTTTAACAAATGTGGCAAAAATGGCCAATTTAAAATGTATCGCAAAAAAAAGCGGCAAAATTTATTTTACTTTAAAAAAAAAAAATTTTTTTGAATGTAAAAATTAAAGAGAAAATATATATGTAATAAACTTGACTTAATTATTTTTTTAAAAATTAGAATAATACAATGTTTAAAATAAATTATATAAAAAGTTAAACGAAAAAGCTTTAACGAAGCAAATTCAGCCTTATGCTTTTATTATTATTAATAGCGTGTATTTTATTTTGAATTTAATTTTTTAAGTAAAAACGGGCAATTTTAAGTCGTTTATCTATTTTTTTACTAGCATTTTAAGTTATAATAAATTAATATTTTTTTAAATAAAAATTTCGATTAAGATGTATAGAATTTTTTTTTTTTTACTGAATCCTGCCTCCTTTTAACCTTTTATAATTAGGATTTGAAATTTAATAATTTCACATTGTTTTCCGTAAACAAATAATTACAAATTATATAACTAAATTAAAAAATAATACAATTTTTTCAAATTAATTTTCTTTTTTGTTTTTTTCCGAATGAAACAACTTTCATGCTGAGCGAAGCCGCATAAAAGAATATTTAAATAATGAAATTCCAAATCGAACAACGGAGGCATTGATTTTATATGTGACTTCCTCGAATAAGTAAATTTGCGTTCTCTAGTTTCCACACAGTTTAATGGCGTGATCGAATTGTTGATTTGTTTTGGATAATTGAATACAGTGCTTAAAAAACTATTTTTATTTAAAACTTTTCCTTGAGTCATTTTATTTTAATATTCTGTCTAAATTAGACGGCATTTGATTTTTTTCAATAGTAATATTGTATCAGTACTTTTTTTTTCTAACTCTAGTAAGTTTTTTTTTTTAATAAACCAAATTTATTTTTCAAATTCATTTGAAATTTCTTTAATTTTTCAAAGCATTACTGTATTAATGTTATTTTTTAAATAACGGAATGAATTAGAAATTTGTAAAGTAGGACCCTGTACATTTTATTGAGTGACACTTAATTTTGTTGTTACTTACATAAATTTGAATATAACAAGAAGAATTACCCACTACTAGCCATGAAGTCAAATAGCAAAATCACAACCAGTTATTATATTTTTCCAAAATTGTTTTGATTAATGAGTTATTTTCTTTTAATTTATAGATGATGGAAATAAATTTGGACTCTGAAGTGGACACAGACAGTCAATTTTGTGTCAAATGGTCAAATCATCATGGCACTCTAATATCTGTACTTGAAACATTATTCAATGATGAAATGTATGTTGATTGTACATTGGCTGCAGAAGGCCAAGAAATAAGTGCTCACAAGGTTGTCCTTTCTGCATGCAGCCCTTTTTTAAACAAGCTACTAAAAAAGCATTATGACAAACACCCTATTATTTTACTAAGGGATGTCTCATTTTTTGAACTTCAATGTGTCATTGAATACATGTACAAAGGGGAAGTTAACATTACTCATGACCAGCTATCATCTTTTCTCAAAGCAGCAGAAACACTACAAATTGCAGGGTTGTCTGGAGTCTATGAAAAAAATAAACAAGATTCCAAATGCAGCAATTATTCAAAAGATATTGAAAGGGTTGACGATTGTGATATGACTGCAGGGGAGCCAGATTGCATGCCTCATAAAAGACTTAAGTGTGATTCTGAAGAAGTTGATTATATTGCACAAGAAGATTCCAATGAAGTAGATCAAATAAAAATCAAAAATGAATATGGAAATTATCAAGTATATTTAGTAGATAATGAAACAGGGACTTTGAAAGAAATGGACATGTCAAATGATTTGAGCAATGAAAAAGTAACTGCTGAAGTAATCGATGAAATTTTTAATGAAGAAGCAATTCAAGAATCGGCTCACGAGTTAAATGATCATGGTGGAAACAAAATATTTAAAGAAAAGCACTTACCTGACAAGATGGCTGCTGTTTTTGGTAAATCTAGAATAAAACCCAGATCTGTTATACACAGAGAGGATTATAACTTCAGTTGCACCAAATGCGGAGGTTTATATAAGCATGAATCGAGTTTTTTAAATCACTTAAGACATGATTGTAATCAAATACACACCTGTGAAAATTGTCATAAAAGTTTTAAAAATAAAAGACATTTATTAGATCATGTGAGAGACGATTGTGGAAGAGTTCACATATGTCCTAGATGCAGTAAGTACTTTAAACAAAAAGTCAATTTGACAACTCATATGAAACATTATTGTAGACCTGAAAAAGTTCAAAATGCTCAAACATTTGTAGCATCAGATGAAACATTATAGTTAATAACATACCCATAGAATAATAATAATAATAATTTACTCTAAAAACAATTAAAAGAAAGAAAGAAAGAGAAAACAAGATTAGTGCAGTGTGAAATAAAAAAAAAAACGAATAAAAAGAGAGTAAGTGAATTAAAAAAAAAAAAAAATTAAAATTATAAACAAACACTTATTGAGAATTATTTCGGTTTTTAAGTGTTCAAGAGTTTATTTGATATTTTTTTTTTTTTTTTTTAATAAGAAGGGTAAAAAGTATGAGGTAAAGACTTTAAAGTGAAAAAAAAGTGGGTGTTATGAAAATAAATATGTTTAGTATGTATACATGCTTTTTATTATTTTTCAAATTAACTTGATATATTTTTAAATGAATTTTAATTTTTAAATTATAGAGAATATTTTCTTTTTTGATATTTAATTTTTTCTTTTTTTTTTTATTTTTTTTTTCATGTAAAGAAATTACTATTATTATTATTATTATTTTTATTAAGGTAACTTGTTTTGTAAACCTGTACATATGTGTACATTCACCTAAAACTTTTATACTTCCTCATAAATATTATGTAAAAAAAAAAAAAAAAAAAATCAGAGTAAAGAATATTTTTAAGTTTTTAATGGCAAAAATGATGATTTTATTTTTTAAAAAAAATAAAATATTATTTTAAATTTCCTATTTAAAATAAAAAATAAACCGTTGAAAGGTCATAGGTCATGATTATTTAAAAATTAATCAAGTTAACTTGAAATTTCCAAATTGTTTTAATTTGTTTATTATTTGTCAATTAATAAAAACGATTCCCAGTAATTATTATTATTAAAAATAAAAGAGAAATAAGTACTGAAAAAAGAAAATCTCCATTTTATAAAAAAAAAAGTTTTGTTAATTAATAAATTTTTATTTATAAGAAAAAAGAATTAAATGTTAATAATAATAGATTTTTAGAATACCCAACACCAAATAACGGTTATTTCATAATTTAAATTTTTGTTAGAATTAATTTCCCGAATAAAAAATCAAAAAAAATTTCAAATTTTAATACAAAAGGTAATTAATATGAAAATATTATATAATTTTCCATGTCCGGAAAAAGAAAAAGAAGAGAATAAATTAAAAATTTTTTTCCCATAATTTAATTTTTTTTTTTTTACGTTATTTCATTCTACTCTTATAAAATATATATATATTAATTAATATTTTTAAATATCCCTGATTTACCCCTGACTTTTTTTTTACGTTATATAAATATTTTTAATTAAAATAAATCATTATTATTATTAATTCAAAGGACTTATTAAAAAAAAAAAAAGGGGAATAATAATTATTCCCTTTTGAACTACCTTTTTTTTTGCTGTTGGTTTAAGATGTGCGACCGCAGGAGCAGGAAAGCAACATCAGGAGCGCTGCACTGCAATTTATATATACATCGAGGTCATATCTTGTTAGGCGTGGCCTTCTTCTTCATCTGGAATTTTTTTCGTGGCGTAGGTGCGTGGATTTTGATATTATATAAAAAATATCAATTAATAATATCCACTTTCTCTCTCTCTCTTCCCTCCCCCCCTCTCTCTCTACCACCAGTACCTTAAAAAAAAAAAAGAAAAAAAATTAATTTTTTATTATCTTATAAGATATATTTTTAAGTTATATTCTTAATTATTATTATTATTACAATAAACTTGACCTTAATTAACGAATGTAATTTATTATATAATAATATATCGTATAAGTATATTAATTATTATTATTATTATATTTATCTCACCGAAAAAAAAAAAAAAAAAATTAAAACTGGAAAATTTCATCAAAAATCTCACGGAAAATCATTTTAATTATTAATAAATTTTTCATAAATAAATAATGAAAAATCTCTTGGAAAATTTCTTTTTTTTTTTTTCATCGTGATAAAATAATAATAATAATAATAATGTTTTTGTTTTGTTTTAACGCGTTGAAAAAATATATATTAGCGTATGTAAAATTATCAAATTAATTTTTGGAGAGTGTGGAGGGGAGGGGAGAATGGGAATGGGAGGGGAGAAAGAAAAATAAATAAAAAAACTTTTGTTGTTTGTTTTAATACGGTTTGTTTAAATGAAACAATTTCCTTTTTCCTTTTTTTTTTTTTTTTTTTTGTTTCGTATAAGCCCTTTTTTAACTAATGATCATCATGCAAAAGGTTCTAGTCTGTTAAAAATAAAAAAGGTATAAAAATTTAGGGATAAATGGGATAAAAGGACCCTTTTTGCAGTATAAAACTTTATCCAGGGCCTAGAATGTTGTAGAATCGAGGAGAGCTTTTTCGCTCAAAACAGTTGTCAGTAGTAAACGCGAATGTTGTTCTTCTCTTTATTTCATTTTATATATATACATACTTTTTCTTTTTGTTTTGTTTTGTTTTAACGTATTAATTTATATTATTATTATTATTATTATTATTACTCACTCGAGTGATTCCATTTAAAATTATGTGATCGTCTTTATTATATATTTTATTTTAAAAAAATTATACAGTAATAATTTTTATTATTTTTTTTTTAATTTCGGGGTGGAAACCGAAAAAAAAATAATAATAATGATGATATAATATTTGTGGATTTTGGAAAAAATATGATAATTGGTGGTACAAACAAACAAACAACAAATCCCTAATTTTTATGGTAAACTCTTTTTTTTTCATTAAGTTGAAATTTAAATTTATATATATAAAAGAAAATTAATAATGATATTTGTTGTTATTGAATTATTTAACAATATAGGTACCTAAAAAAAAATTTGAATTATTTTTTTTTAATTAATCGAAATATTATAATATACGATAACGTGAGATTGAAAATATGGATACGAACATGGTATCTCCGATGCCAGAAGTGGCTCCAATGGCAGAATTTGATAAATCGCCCCCCAGTCCAGAAGAATTTTCTCCATCGGTAACAGCTCCATTGGATGATTTGCCTCCTCCACCAGCGACGGCTCATTCCATTGGAAATTCTCCAAAAAAGTAAGTTTTACTTTTTTTTAATCAATCAATTACATTTAAAACAATGTTTTTGATGATTTTTCTCATGAGTAAAAAATAAGGAAAATTACCATCACCATAGAAAATTACAAAAAAAAAAAAAAACTTGCCGCCATTTTCTTGAACTTTGGAGAAGAATTATTTTTCTCACAGAATCTTGACCAAGTTATTTAATATTTATAATTCATAATCTTTTCTTATTTTCTTTTTATCTCCTCCTTCTCCCCCACCATCCCTTAAAAGTCAATGCCTTTAAATAAAAATTTTAATAATACTAATATTTTTTCTTTTGTCTGATGCTCGAAGTAGCTAGCTAAATCCAGGGTCTGCACACAATTATGTCGGTATTAATTTTTTTTTTTCATGTAAAATCGACCGCCCTTAGGAAAAATAATACTTTTCATGAGTTTTTGTTCATTTCTTTTGTCAGATTTCCAGTAAAACATTTAATTTTAATAGATTCAAGTAGTAGGGTTGCACATAATTCATTTATTTTAATATGTGAAACTTTGCCATCCATTCTAAATCTGTAAAATAATTATTATTATAATAATTAGTATAACGTGTTTTTTTTTTTTTTTTGTAAAATGAACTAATAATATAATATTTAATAAATTTCGAATTACAAAGAAAAATCCTCATCAGAAAATATTTTTGCTACATTGAATGCGAGGTCATTTGTCAAAGGGAAATTACTTGTTACGCCGCTTATTGTTAATTCCTAATTATTTTTTCAAACGATGTCATTTTCACACGAAGCTGGTACTTTAATTGTAATGACCGGTGCAGCCTATTTAAAAAAAAAAAATTTTCTCGCAATATTTTTAAGTATATTTTTAATGCATGGGTTTAGTTATTTGCAACCGAATCTTAAAAAAAGAAATATTTAAAATTGAATGATTATAAATTTAAACCGACCATTCAATAGAACTGTAATAATTCCTCCGACAAAAAAAAATGAATTAATTTTTCATAAAAGCGACAAACGTTTTTAAATAATAAAAAAGAATTAGTTTCGATACATAAGAATCGTATAATATTTAAAATCTCACCGTAAATAAAATCGTAAAATTAAAAATTATTATCACGGTAAAATTCACTAAATAAACAAAAAGTACGTTTTTTTTAAGCGCAATTAAAATTCTTCAATTGCATAATGACACGAAACTCGCAAGCACACGCTTTGCTGCTTCCACGACGCAAATTTTTTAAAATAATATATATATATCCCTATTAAGACTCCGGTATAAATAATTTTAAAAGGTTTGAATGATTCAAACTTTAACTTCTTATTAAAATAAAATAAAATTATTTAATAAATTAAATAAATATACGGGCAAATGTTTGAATAGGAAAATGATTTTAAAACAAATACTGGAAAATTATTAACTCGATAGAAGAAGAAGTTGTTGCAATTTAAAGTTGAAAAATTTTCGTTTGTTATTTAAGTTATGAATTACTATGAATGTGGTTAGTATTAAAAACAAAAAAATCATTATAATAAGAAATAAAAAAACTTGTCTATTTTAACGCAAACCTAATTCATTTAATGTTTTCCATAGCCGATTTTAACTTTTTTCGAAATGTAAAATAACTAGTCGCATCCATTTATACACTCATACTAATTAAATCTTCTTATGATGTAAAAAAAAACAACCAAAGGCCATTTTAGCCTAATATATGCTTGAAAGGGAATCGGGATGCCAGTTTTTAAATGTTTTTTATCTAGACGTGCGCTCGTAAATTTTTTTTTTTTAATTTTTATTTGGTTAGGCATTTTTCTTTTCTATTTAAATGTAATTATGTGATTTCTAATTACACACACATACAGAAAAAAAAAAGGGATAAATTCTAGATTTGGTAAAATACATATAAAATTGTATTACCAATGTGAAATTTGTTTTTAAATAACTTTTTTTTTTTCTTATTGACAATAATAAATTTTTGCGTCTCTTGTAATAATCGTAGTAGGCTCGCCCGAAATGGCTAGAAATAAAGCAATAAAGTAAGTTTTCTTTTTTTTTTAAATGGAAAAATCACATTTCGTTACCATACAGAATCGGATTAAAATAATAAATATAAATTAATAAAAGAATTAAAATCTAAACCTGGTGACAATAATTTAATTAATAGAGTAAAAAAAAAAAAATTAATTTGACCATTTTGAAAAGGGTAATTGAAGACTAATTGCGGGTTTCATTTGTTAATATTTAGTTTCGCAACATCGACCACGCAGTACAAATTTTATTTATTTATTTATTTATTATTAATTAATAATTCCTTAAGATACGTATAAAAAGGTGTTCTTATTAACGATGGTTAAATTTTTTTTTTTTGAAATTAATAAATTATTATTAAAAAAATGGCCTTTTTTGAACATCACGTTTTTTTTTTTTTAAAAACTTGTTTGGCAAAAATTAAATGTACCGTTACTAAAATGCGTTACACTTTTTTTTTTTGGAATTCAAAATGAAGTGAAAAATTATTAATTTAATATTAAATGAAACGGCTCTTATTAAGTAATAATTCATTAAACCTTATTGTTTATAAATAATAATAATAATAATAATAATAATAAAGAAAAAAGAGAAAGAAAATTTTTTTACAAGACTTACCATTTTCACCAGAATGTTTCCTTTCGTCCAAATCCTAGAAAGAAAAAAAAAACAATTATTATTATTATTATTATTATTATTATTAAAATTTCTGCTCATTTAAAGAAAAATTAAATTGTCAATTTAATTGGTATTAATAAATTTATTCTTTTCTACGTAAGTTTTTCATACTAAATTTTTTTGACCCGTATTAAAAATGTCGTTAAAAGGATGAAAAAAATAGGTCAAAAATTTTTTACGTTTTACTCATTATTATTATTATTATGGGGAAAAAGTAAAAATTAATTAATATGTATTTTTTTTTTTTTTTTTTTTTTTGAAGGCAAAGCCAATACGAAAATGATGATTGGGGTTGTGGAAATTGGTGCGAATACATGATGGTCATTACATTGGCGAGCGTTCTTCTTGTTGGCTCAATAACTTTGGTATTATTTTGGGCACTTTATTATAGAGGAGGATTCGCATGGCAGGAAAATCCTAAAAAACAATTTAATTTGCATCCCGTTCTCATGGTTGCAGGATATATTTTTTTTTCTGGATTTTGTAAGTTTTCATTTTTTAACTTACCTTTACAACTATTAAGAATTAATGAGATGATGATGATGGCGACCAGTCTATGATAAAAATAAAATTTTATTTTTATTTTAGCCATATTACTCTACAGGATTTGCAGGTGCTGCAGAAAAATTTACGTGAAATTATTTCACGCCCTTTTTCACGCACTTGCCATACCTTGCATTGTCGTCGGATTTTTAGCCGTTTGGGATTTTCACAACTTGGGTCAACCTCCCATACCAAATTTTTATTCCCTTCACAGTTGGTTGGGTTTGGTAACCTGTGGATTGTTTATCCTGCAAGTAAGTTTTAATACATTTATTACGTTTTCATTTGTTTATAATATTTTTTTATTAGTCACTTAAAAACCATTTTTAAACAAAAACAATTGATTAGATACCTAATGCGTGTGTGTGTGACAAATAGAGAGAGTGAAAGAGTTTTACAAAGGTCTACAATATGAATTATTAAATGAAAAAATTGTTTGAGCGATGGCAAAAAGAGCATTCATTCATTCATTCATTCATTCATTCATTAAAAACATAATTTTTTAATTGTAAAATTTTTAGTTTGTTGTAGGAACATTCAGCTTTTTGATTTTACTATGTTGTGAAGGTGCAACGGCTGCATTTAGGGCATCTTTAACGCCGGTTCATTCCAGTTTTGGCATAACGACTTTCATGTTGGCTGTTGCAACTTGCCTCACTGGATTTACTCAAAAAACGCTCATTACATTTGGGTAAGATTTAACAATAAAAAACATTTTCCTATCACTTAAACAATAATTTAAAAAAAAAAACAAGTTTTACCTTCTTTAGAAGAAAGTTTTTACTAACATTTGTTGGATGAAATGCATTTTCTTCTTCTTCTTCTTTTTTTTTGGTTGTAATTGAGGTAAAAAAAAATTATAATATTCATTCGCAGGCCAGATTTTGGAAGATTAAATCAAGAAGCTGTAATTATCAACACAATATCTATGGTTCTTGCTGCATCTGCCATCGTTCTCGGTTATGTTGTTATGAAGAATAATTTTAAATATCAAAATCATCATTTGATATCAATTAATTCCGATTTGTAATTTCAGTTTTTTTCGTCCAAAAATTGTCGTTTCCAAATATTTATTTTTATTTTTTCCAGTTATCTGAAACAAAAGAGAAAAAAATGAATTATTATTATGAGTTATGAATAAAATCCGAAGCTTTTTTTTTTTAAAAAAAAGTATTATTATTAGTAGTAGTAGTTGTAGTAGTAAACAATAGTAGGTGTTTTTCCTTCGTCTATACATAAATAATAATCAATTAAATTATTTAATTGATTATTATTTTTCTTTACTTTCAGCCATTTTTTTTAACCGTGTAAATGATGAAACAAAAAAAAAAAAAAAAAATTTTATTAAAACCATTTTTGACTAGAATTTCTTTGATTTTTTTTTTTTTTATAGGAAAAACTAAAAATGAATTGATGAAATAGTTTTTTAAACTGAATAAAACCCTTTGAATGAAGTACAAAAAAAATTAATTATATAAAAAATTATGTAAAATTATTTAAACTGTAAAAAATAATATAAAATATATATATGTGCACACAATTGAAAACGTTTTTTGTGATGATTCGTAAAAAAATATTGAATATCGATTGGTTTTAATAAAATGATTGATTGATTGATTCAAAACAAAAAATTTTCTATAGCAAATATTGTACGAATGATCATCAATGGCGTATTTTCATACATGATATTATTAATTAATTAATTTTTTTATTTTTTTTGGTAACGAGATTTACAAATGAATTTCAAATAACAATAATAATAATAATAATAATAAATAACCCTTAACATAAATATTTTTATTTTTCAGGGTAGAATTTTTTTATTAACATAATATCTCATTTTACTTTTTTTTTCAGGTTTTTATTTTTTTTGCATTTAATAAATTTCAATAATGTCAATTTTTAGTTAAAAATTAAGTTAATTAATTAATTAATAATAATTTTATATAATGATGATAAAATCAAATTTTTTTTTTATAAAAAAAATATCTATCTATCGAATCCATCTTTCAATTGAAATTTTTTAAATGCAAAATTCATGTTAATAATTTTTTTTTTTTTTCTTTTTTTTTTCGTGCACGTTTTCGTAAACACGCAATAATCTTATAAATATATAATTTTTTTTTCCAAACAGTCAATGGTAATCTGATAATGATAATAAAAACGAATGAAATATGTGGGAAAACATTTTTTAATAATAATTTATTTTCATTACCATTGACTGTTTTACCTTTAATTAAATTTTAATAATAATAATAATAACTAATTTTCTTTGGTGACGGTATTTATTATTAACATAATGCATGTTTTTTTTTTTTTTTTTTTTTTTTTTTGTTTCCGTTAACTTCAGAGAAACTTATCAAAACTGGCCGGAAGAAGGAATTATATTGAATGCAATGGGAATGTGTTTAATTGGTTTGGGAATTCTTTTGTCTTATGTCGTCCGAAGAGATTCTCTACGATTCAATTATAAATATAACGAAAGTGAAAATTTGTAGAAGAGGGTCAACAATCCTTCTCCAAGTTCAGAAGGATTGTTGCCGGAAAAATATTAATATTAACTTGCCAATTAATTAATTATTAATATTATCATCATTTCATACTATTTTAATATCAGTTAAGACTAACAACATAAAAAAAAAACACCTGTTATACATATTTACATAAATTTTAATATCGCTTTTTCTTATTATTAATAATATTTATTTACAACAATTTTATAACGAACGAACAAAAAATCAATTTACACGTGTGCGTGTGCGTGTGCGTGTGCGTGAGTGCGTGTTTAAAAGGTGAACGAGTGCGATTGCGTAAAAAATGCGAATTTTATGCAATTAATAAAAATCAATAACGATTTTTCATACATACTTTTTATCATTTATATAAAACATTTTTTTATTCATACAAATATATATAAATAAATAAATGTACGTCGTAGTATTTCATTTATAATAATAATAATAATAATAAAAGTATTTTGGTCGGGATAAAAAATAAAGTATTATTATAATAATAGTTGATGGGGGAGAGAGGGGGGGGGAAATTATTTTAATTAATATTTATAATTAAAAATTTTTAGTATTATGTAATTTTTATCATAATAGAAAATAATTTTTTTTTCTTTTAAAATGATTTATTATTACGTAACAAATAAATAATATAATTATTCAATGTATTTAAATTAAAAATATATATATAATTATATGTTAGAGAATGTAATGTTGGAATTCATATTTAAAATGGTGGATATTTATTATTATTATTATTATTTAAACGTTTGTTATTGTACTAAAACTTATAGTAAAAAAATAAATAAATAAATAAATCCATTAACTAATTATGTATATATATATAATTAACTAAAAATTATTATTTAGTGCCATTAACTTAGTAGGGGAAATGGCAATTTTTTGTTTTTTTAGAATTACCTGAATTTATTTATTTATTTATATTATTATTATTATTGATTGATTTATGGAAATTTTGATTATTTTATTAAATAAAAAAAAAAAAAAAAATTAAGCTTAAAGGGTACAAAAACAAATTTTTTTTTTTTTATAAAGAAAATAATTATTCATGTCATTTTTTCGCATACAAAAAAAGTAAAAAAAAATTAAATTTTTATTTAAATAAATGTAATAAATTAATAGAGGTAATTAATTATTATTTGTTGCATTAAATATATATATATATATAAAATATTAACCCATCATATTTATTGCTCAAAATATAATAATATTTCTTTATTACAACAATGTGTATACAAGAAAAAAGTTTTATTTACTTTTTATTTCCTTTTTTTTTTTTTAATAATAATAATAATAATATATTATGAAGACATTTTTACAATTATCTATAAACAAATAAAGTTCTTTTATTATTAATTATATGAAAAAAATTGTTTAAATCGGTATCAATCCCTGATTAAACTTCTTTTTCGCTTGTCTTTTCCTATTGTGATTTCCAATAAATGATTTGTGCGCTTCTTTATATTCCCTATTTCGTAAAACATTTTTGCTTTGTCCGTGTCCTTTTCCTCTTCCGACAACGTCTCTTTTTTCGTGTCGATATTTGGATTCGTTTGTATTGATTGAAAATTTACTATCTTGTTCCTCCTCATCTTCATCCTCCTCTTCCTCCGATTCTTTTTCTTGTCTTCTTTTATCGCATTCTCTATTTTGTCTCATGGTCATATACGACCGTCTACTTTTCTCTCCATCTTCTTCTTCCCTAAAGGCTATAGATAGATTTTCATCGTATGTATCATCGTATTCGTCGTCGTACATTTGATCCGAAACGTGAAACCAACGACTGTAACTTTCCTTTTCGATTTTCCCAATATCTTGTTTCCACGTTTTGTTTTTTCTACTTTCCGATAAAATATTATTTGAATAACTATCATTTTTCGATTCCAAATTGTCAAAATTAAAATTTCCTTTTATGTATTTGTCGGAGCTCGACGAATTAAGACATAACGAACCATCCAAGACTCCTACAATTAATCTTTCAACATCGTAATTGTTGTTTTTCAGCCATGATTTTATCAAAGAATCATCTTCCTCTGGTAAAATGTCTTTAACTTGTGATAGAAGAACAGATAAATTATGATCAGAATCTGATGAATTGTTGGCATTTGATAAAAACTTTTCACTGTTACTATTTGGATTCCGTGTTTCATTGTTAGGAATTAATGATAATATGTGATTTACTTTTGCTGTGTCCACAATATAATTATCAATAAATGAATACATTTCTGATGTCACTGGATAAATTTTAAGGTAATCTTCAAAAAATGTCGGCTCTTCTGATAAATTTATCATCAATACTGTAAAGTCGTTTACAACATCTTCCACTTCAGTTGGATTTTTAAATGCCTCACTATATATGTATGAAAACAAATTTTTCACAATATTTAAAAATTCTATTCTAACATCATTAATTAAATCAGTCAATGAACTAATTTCATCAGGATAAACATTTTTAAAATCATCAAAAATGTTTTGCATTTGAGGCAAAACATTCGAATAAAATCCAATTAATTCGTTAACTGAATTGTTTTTACACATAAATTTGCAACCAGGCAAATATGAATTCAAAAATAATTGCATCGATGTAACAGTATCATAAAGAAAAAATAAAATATGTTTTAAAGTGAAAAATTTAATTTCATCCGTTTCAAAATTATCTACAGTTGTGGAAAATTTT
>NW_002987818.1:221560-233739 GCF_000006295.1 Pediculus humanus corporis
AATCTGGTCTTCCCTTAATAATTTGTCGAAACCTGGTAATCTTTTTGCAAATTCGACAATTAATTGAACGGTTAATATTGTTATTTCTGTTATGTGCCTAAAATTGAGATCGCTTTGATCTTCTCCTTCCGACGGCGCGTTCTGTTTTTTTTTTAATATAAATAAATATATATGATCATCGATTGTCGCTCATATTCATTGATATTTATATAAATTATTTAAATACTCACGGATATCCTTTTTAAATCTTCATCAGAAGGTTGTTCGTATTCGTTTTGAAAGTAAACCAGCCTATGAATGAGCTCCTCTTGCTCCGGACTAATGGGTTTCACTCCGTTAGCAGAACTTTTTTCATTATGAGACTGAGTCGTATTCGGCTCCGTCTGATAAAAAAAAAAAAAAAAAAATTTTTATTTATTAAGGAAATAATAATAATAATAAAAAGGCATGTATAAAAAGGTTTGTCACCTTAATTGCGGGTGTATCTGCCATTATTAATTCGGGTGATCCATTTGTCGTCGATGAAGGCTTCCCTTTTTCTCTTTGTGCCTTTTTTTCTCTTCTTTTAACTTCGCATTGAATCTCGGGTACCACACCTGAATTTAAAAAAAAAAAAAAAAAAAAAATTAATAAAAACGCGACAAAATTTTAATTTTATAAACGCGACCGTCAAAATGATAGGGAGAGGGAGGAGAGGAAGGGAGAAATCCGCAACGAACAAAAATCCATGAATAAAAAAAAAAAAAAAAAAAAGAAGATGAGAAGATGATGATGATGATGACGATGGCGACGACGACTCTTTCATAATTATTATGATGATGATAATAATAATAATCACTCACATTCTGGCCTCATGCCCACACTAAGGCACTTTTTCAATCTACATTCTTGACACTTTCTTCTCATGTACATATCTATTTCACAGCTGTCCCCATATTTACACTGATATACGGCATTTTTAGTAATGCTCCGTCGAAAAAAACCTTTGCAACCTTCGCATGTTAGTGCATTGTAATGGTATCCGGAAGCTCGGTCCCCGCAAACAAGGCAAAGTTCTTCCTGTTGTCTCGGCGTTGGTCCTTTTTTTTTCTTCGAATCGCTGCTGTCGACGCTGTAACCGTTTAAACTTCCCGGAGGAGAAAGATCTTCTCGTCCTGAAAAATAATAATAATAATAATATTAGTGAAAACCTCGATAGGTATTAGATATAAAAGAATGAGTGCGTGTGTGTGTCATCGGTGATACCGGAAGAAATGAGTTCAACCAACTTTTTAAAAATATTCATTTAAATAAATTTGTATATTCTCGGAAAAATTTATTTCATTGAGAATAACTTTAAAAAAAAAAATCATTCTCGATCGATCGATAAATCATTTTTTTTAATATTGATTTTTAAAAAAATCTTCTGCTTCTTTCTTCTTCTTTCAAACAAATTCGAATCAATAATTCGCCATTCATGAGAAACAAAAAAAAAAAAAAAAAAACTTCAACACAAGATTACAATTATTATTATTATTTTTTTTTACGGTAGAAGAAGTAATAAAAGATAGCAGAAGATAAAAAAGAAGGAAGAAGAAAATGTAAATGATGATGATGATGATGATGAACAAAAAAAAAAAAAAAAATTCTCAACTGAGATACACATTAATGGTAACTAAAGTCAAGGCTGCGCACTGCCCTCTATAAATTCATTTTGGAATTACTATTATTATTATTATTATTATTATTATTATTAAACATTAAAAAATGAGATAAATAATGATATTTAAAATCGGCATTAAAAAAAAAAAAAAAAAATAAAGAATCAGGAGCAGGAGGCATAGGTAAACATGTACATTGACTGACTGAATGAGGAGAACAAGGTTAGGTTACCACGATTCTTCCTTTTTTCCCAATATCATTATCATTATTATTATTTTTTTGTTATTTCAGGCTTTAAATTTAAACTATTATTATTATTATTATTATTATTATTATTATTATTATTATTATTATTATTATTATTATTTCGTAATAAAATTTTAGCCGTAAAAAAAAAAAGGAAAAAAAGGGAAAAAGTGATAAAAAAGTTTCAAAATTAATATTAATAATTTGAAAAATGAATTTTTCTTTTTTTTTAGTGAGTTTTTTCTTAAATTTAAATTCAAATAAAAAAATCGTAAAAAAAAGAGAGAAAGAGAGAGAGAGAGAGACAAGAAGAGACTGGTCGGATTATGAAATAAGAAGAAATCGGTACTGCCAACATTATATATATATATACTCACAACTATTTAATAAGACGATCTCGTTTTTTTTTTCAACTTTTAGTTTTCATTTTGAAATGAAAAATATTCGATATAATAAATAATTAGTTAAAGGAAGGTTCAATAATTATGTCATTTTTTACATTAATATTAACGAAAATATTGCAACGTTTTGCCCGGAAAAAAAAAAAAATTTATTCACTTTGAAAAATTATTAAATAATTCATTTTCAGAAACTGGCTTTTTTTTGACCCAAAAAAAAAACTTTCTTCCAAAATTTTATTATTATTATCATTATTATCAGTTTCTCAAGTTTAATCGAAAAAATTCAAACATTCTCTAAAACAAGGTTAAAATACAAAAAAAAAATTAGAATCTAGTAAAGTTGCAAAAAAAAAAAAAAAAATATTTGAAAAAAATCACGAATTCTTGTAACCGGTCATCCTTGAGTCTTGACACTCGATCAGTGAAGGGCAGGGAGAAACAAAGAAAAATTCAATTCCATTGGCCATTTTTTTTTTTTTTTTTTTTTAAATATTTCAATTCTTTATAAGAAAACAGAAATTTTTGTATGTGCCAAAAGGATTATTAGAGCCGGAATTGGGGAAACGGACACATGCCGACTTTATTAATAATAATAATAATAATTTTTCAATCGTCACTTCCGTAAAAAAAAAAAAAAAAAACAAAACCGAATTATTCAATCAATTTGTGATTTTTTTTTTTTTTATTAAAATGTTGACACGTTCGTTGAGTAATTACAAAATTAAAACTTGGGGGGGTTGAGGGGGCAAAACTCAATGTAAAAATAAAAATGAATTGAAAATGTAAACGACGACGACCGTAATGTCTGCTGAATAATATGTCGTCGTCTAAATTCTTATAGTTTATTTAATTTCATGTGAAAAAAAAAACAAAAACAAAAAACAAAAGTTTTTGTTGTGGTTTTGTTAATCATAAAGGGAGAGATTCTTCGTGAAAATTTTATTTCTGGTATTAATTAAGTAAATGTTCAGAGCGGTTGTGGCAAGATTAAGATATATATAATTTGTACCTGGAAATTTAAATAGCAAAAAAAAAGAAAAAAAAAATTTAAAGCTTGGAATGACGCAATTTAAATTAGTCACGTGGGTAACCAGACTTGAAGGTGACTCTTGGCAATGTATTTATTTCCAACCTGAACTTTTTCATACATTTTTATATTAAAATTTTCTCTCTTTTTTTTCTGAAAAAAAAAGAAAAAAAAAAAGAAAAGGAGGGTACTCACCGAGTTTTCCATTTGGACTGTACGGATCGTAGCTTCCCGAGGACATGGGAGAAGAATATCCGTTGCTAATTACGGTATATTGATTATGTGGGCCTGGAGAAGGTGTCAAGGGTGCACTTCCCATTGGAGGTCCCGGACTCGGAGGGCTCAGCCAGTCATCTGTTCGGGGCCTTTTGCTGCTACTTGAAATTGTACTGAATAAAGAATTGGATTGATTACTACTAGCCGAAGGGGTCATGTCTTTTTCACAAGGGCTATGAACGCGAGGTTCGGATTTGACTTGTGTTAAAACGAGGTCTTCTTCGCAGTTTCCAATAGGTTTCATGGCTGAAGCACCTCCTCGAAACATTTTCTAAATAAAGACTTTTACACTTTTTTTTTTTTCTTCTGCTTCTTCTTCTTCTTCTTCTTTTACTATACGTTTATTTGTCTAAATAAAACGGACGCTATGAATGTAAAAAATATTTAATCATTTTGATTGTTTCATCACGACGGCAAAAGAAAATTTAATAACTGACGATTTTTTATTTTTGTTTTCTGTCCGAATTCTTTCAACTTCGGAAACATTATCACCTGAAACAAACAAAAAAAAAAAAATCTGTATTATATATTTCTTTCTTTTTTCAATCAATAATAATAATAATAATAATAATTCACTTTTAAAAAAAAAGGTATAGAGTTACATAACTTTTATATATAGTTTTATTTATTTGAAAATAAAAAATGAAAACTTTTCACGTGGAGATTTTTTTCAGAGAGAGAGAGAGAGAGAAAGAGAGAGAAAAGATTCATTTCAATGAATGAATTGATAAAAATAATAATATTTATGTATTTTTTTTAACAAGCACAAAATTTCCATTTAATTTTATTTATTCTCATTCAAAATTATTAATATTTTAAAGGAAGAGACGAAAAATAAAAATATACTTAAATTTTATTTCTATAACTATTATTATTATTATTATTATTATTATTATTACGTGGAATATTTAAATATAAAAAGTGAAAAAATCCGTTAAAAATCAATGGTAGATTAAGTTTTTTTAGTAATATAACCAATTAGACAACGTAATTTGTCGTCAATCGATACAAATTTAATTACATTAATTAAATTCAAATAATAAACCAGTAAGAAAAAAATAAATAAATAAATATAGAGAAACTAATAGCAATTATAAACCCACATAAAAAAAACCCTATTTGCATTACTACTAGTAAATATATACAATTTTATCAGTTTTAATAATAATAATAATATTTATTAATAATTTTGAGCTTTTCCATTTGCGTTCTTTCTATAAGACAATATTATCATTATTATTATTAATTTTAAATCTAATAATAAATAATAAATGAGGAAATCAAAAAAAAAAAAAAAAAATTATAAGATACTCTTAGATACATTAAAATCCGTTTAATAACATTGGTGAGGAGCACAATAAGTAAGTAATTTTTTTTTTAAATGTAAATTAATCATTAAATTTTTTATGTGTTTTTTTTTTAAATACAGACACACGCAAACGCATACACGCACGCACGTACGCACACAGATTTATTCGATAAAAAAAAAAAAAAAAGGTATTGTTGTGGTTGTTGTTGTTGGTGAACTAAAGCTATTATTTAATTCGTTCGATTTTTTTTACCTTAACTTCGTCTATATATATATATATATTTGAATAAAAAACAAATAAAGGAAAGAAAAAATTTAAATAAAAAGAAAATTTCGAAAATTAAAGCCTTGCACACAGAGAGAGAGGGGGGGGGAACCTTTTCACCTTTTCTTTGACATTTAATGATTTGAGAACCATTATATAAAAATCGAAAGCGTAAAAAAAATTTTTTTTTTTAAGCTGTAATATTTCTGACATAATATTAAATTACATTAAACCATATATTTTCAGGTACTTTTTAATAATCGTCTTTTTCATTTTTTAACATAAATCGTGTTTTTGTTCTCGGAAGAAAAATAATTTAAATTTTTTTATTATTTATAGTTTTGAAATTACTTTTTTTAAAAAAAATTGTCTCAACAATATTTGGTAATAATTAATTGAAATTTATTTATAAAAACAACCACAACAACAACAACAACACATTTAATTCTAAGCAAATGAATAATAATAATAATAATAAAAACACATTTAATAAACATTTATTCATGTTTGTCATTAAAAATAATTTTTTTTTTATTAACCAAAGGATTTAGTAAAAGCAAAGCAAAGAGCTACTTTAATTGATAAACATTTTTTTTTTTTTTTTTTTCACAAGAAGATTTGTGACGCCCTCAAGCACGAAAATTGAAAAAATAAATAAATAAATAAATATGTTAAACAAATTCAATATTATTGAATTTGTTCGTAATTTCCTTATATGCTATATATATATATATATATTATTACTTTTAGCAATGTCAACGACTCATTTCAAGGCCATACGAAAGCAAACACTTTAAACATTCAATGTCGAGCATTTTCTTAAAGAAAGAAAGAAAAAAAAAAAACAAGTTTAAAAAAAAAATCTCTCTCTCTCTCTCTCTCCTTAAACCTTAAATTTTGATAACAACAATATTATTAATAAAACAAAATGTATTCGTGAAAATTTCTACAAAATTCAAACAAATTATTTATTAATAAATTAAAAGTAATATTTTAATTTTAAATAAATCCGAATCCGTCTTTTCCCTTTTATTATGCAATTCTAATAAATTAATAAGAATTCAAATCAAAAAATAAAAAATAAATAAATTACAATACTACATATATATATATATATAAATGCACATAATAACCTTAAATAATAATAATAATCTTTTTGTGAAATCCCTTTGAAATTATATTATTATAAAAAAAAATACATATGGCAAAACTTTCATGAAGTTTGAACATTGAAATTCAGCGTGCGTGTGCGTGAGAAGATGGGATAATAATTACATATTTATTATTATTATTTAATATTGAAAACGAAGGAAGCCCGGGGAGAAAATTACGACTGGAAAACAGGTATAACAACATCCATCCATCCCCAGACCAGTAATCATAATAAACGATACCGTAGAATAACGTGACAAATTTATACGCGGATCGGTAGGTAAATGTCATCCCTTAACCCAACCGACGGGAAATAAAAAAAAAAAAAAAAAAATGGCAACCTGATGGTGGTGGATACGTTTGCAAATTAATCCGAGTGTCTGACCCTGGTGAGATATAAATAAATAAATAAAATTTCCAGGATGTGAAACGTGAAAGTGTAAACAATTACAAATGGTTTATATAATGGCTATTATTCCGGGATTCATCTCTCAATTTAGTGTGAAAATTTGTGTTTTAAAACGTTTTTCATTATGACGTCACGATTGGAAAACAAAAACAAAATTTTTTTTCTGTGTGATTCAATAAGTAAATGACACGATGTTTATGTCGCATTTGTTATCGATATTAATAATAATAAAAAAAAAAAAAAATTTTGAAAGAAAAACTTGCAAATTTCAATCGGGGATAATAAAAAATCTTTCAATTTCATAAAATAAATAAATTAGAAAAAAAAAAAAAAAAGTTTTTTTGCTCGTTAATAATGACTCTGGAATGTCCCAACGAAATGAGAAAAAAAAAAAAAGTTATTTTTAAAAATTTATAACAAGATAGAAAAAAAAAATATTTCTAGAAGAAAATTTATGTTTTTGAAAAAGAAAAAGAAAAATTTTTTTTACAACTACAAGTTTTTTTTTTTTTTTTAATAAGATATTAAAAATTATGATACTAAATTTAAAATTAATTGATTATTTATTTAATTCCAATTAAATCCATCCCTGGATTAACCCTGGATAAAATTTTTTCATTTAAAATTAAACTTTTCAAACAATCAATAATAATAATGATAATAATAATAATAACTCTGAACATTACGTTCATTATTAAATATAATTAATTAGACAGAATAAATGCATTAAACTAATTAGAGAGGAGTGAGGGGGAGGTGGGAGGGGTTATGGAGAAGTTTTTTTTTTCGTTATACATTCATTTTATAACTGTATCAATTACAATAATAATAATAATGTGCAACTGCGACAGAGAATTTATTTGTTTTATAAAAAAAAAATTAATACTTGGAGACATTCAAGTCATTTAAATTCATCCCGACGATTTATGAATGAATCGTTAAAAAAAAAATTTATTATTATTATTATTACTAATACACTCCATCACATAAATTCGAAAAAAAATATAAGAAAGCTTGAAAAAAAAAAAAATAAGACGAATAAATTAAATAAGAAAAGAACATGTGGACGAGTAACCTGTATGTATATGTCTTGCAAGGTACCTGCATGAGATATTCACATTGTCACGAAAATATGAGTAAGAACAATATATACCTGTGACGTAGACACTCTAAGTGAATATATACGTAAACACGAAAATTTTGGACTAAATAAATTAACTCTATCATTAACAACGAACAATGATGAGAATTATTATTATTATTATTTTTTTTTTATAACGCAGTTAAATAAAAATTAAGACCTTACCGAAAAGACCATCGTCCATTTTTTTTTTTTTTGTTTATTTAATTTTTTTTTTTTCACGTTGGCATTCCTTATAATAATAATAATTGTTGTGTGTGTGTAGCGAATCCGCAAATATTATTTCTTTTTTATGTAATCCTATATTGTGTCGTTATAATTTGTGTTTTTATTATTATTATTATTTATTCCAAAGTAAAAACAACGCACTATATATCAATAAATAATATTTAAACTTTTAAATAAATTAATTCACAAAAAAAAAAAAAAATATAAACGAACTAAACCAACAAAAAAAAACTAAAACTAAACTTAAATAAAAAATAATAATTTTTCACGGAATAAATATTTTTACAATTTAAAATTTAAACAATAATAATAATAATTAACTCTTTTAGTTAAAACTTTTCATTTGAATATGGAAATTGAAATCTTGTATTAAAAACTAAAAAAAAAAAAAAACTTTTCAAGTTAAAAAAAAAAAAAGCACTCTTAGGAACCCAGTATTAGAAACTGGAGACTGGGAACGAATCCAATACCAAAGAGTGGGGAACCAACATCACGTGGTTTTTCTTTTATTTTTTCATTATTATTATTATTTTTTTTTTTTTACATGACAGCCATATTACTGACCTTGAAAGCATTCGCGACCTAGACTTTAATATTAAAATTACAAATTTAACATTTTCAATGTAAGAATCACATGAACCTCTCTTCTCTACGCGTTGTACGAAATACAGTGTGTGTGCGTGTGCGTGTGCGTGTTTCATTACTAAGAGTTAAGAAAAAATAATAATTCATAGTCATTGTCGAAGTAAATATTACAATTACAAGTATAAAATAAATAAATTCAAAAATAATTATTAAAAAAAAAAATAAATAAATAAATTGAAATCCGAGTTTTTTCATCTCTTTTAAATTAGATACGACGACTTTTCAATATTTATTACGCAAAATATAAATTGAAGATATTCTCAATGATCGGTATACTCGAAAAACAAACTCAAATATAAAAAAAAAAAAAATAGTAAAAGGTTAACAAACTTTTTCCTATATCGATGACGGTTGGTAGTAGTACATTATTATACAATTAAGTCACGCTAGCAAATGAAGACGAAGAAACCTTGACATTTGGCTAGAGAAAGTCAAAAAGGGAAAATCAAGCTACCGCCGCGCTATGGACTTTTAGTATTATTATTACCACACCAGGTACATTATAATTCAATATATATATATATGTCTTCGATAGGTACGTATCAACATTTATTTTTTTTTATTTTGAATCAAAAATTTACAATCCACGTTTGAATTTGAATTTCCGGTATCGATGAGGATGATTCACAATAATTATTATTAATATGACAAAAGGATTTTTTTGTATTTTTTCTCCTATGTCACCAATTGTTTCAACTTTAAAAGTAAAACAACAACAGCAGCAGACAAATGTCTCATCATCATTATTATTATTATTTTTTTTTCCTTATTCGAACCCAAGGTAAAAAAAAAAAAAAAAAAAAAAACCTTTTGGCAGAAATCAATCAGAATGCGAAAAAAAAAAAATAAACGACCTTCTTCATTTCACATAATCTAGTTTTCCCCTACAAAATTATTCTGGAATTTTCCCCTTTTTTTCTTTTTTTTTGTTCCACTTATTAAATGAAAATTTAATTTAATCGATTTTGTTTTTTTTTTTTTTTTTTTTATCGATCTCTCCGTCACTAATTTCGTAAAACTTTTATTTGACCAAATTTTTTTTTAAAGAGCGATTAAGTTGCATTAAGTTTAAATAAAATCGATACAGTTATTTTTATTGATCTTTTTTTAATATTTTAAAACATTATTCCGATTCGTAAAACACATAAACAAATGATAATAATATCGTTTGTTATTTATGTTAATTCAAAATCATTTAAATAAATAAATTCAAGGAACGAAGATGAAGACGAAGAATAAGTCTCTCGCATAACGCTTAATTTTTCTTTCTTTCCCGACTTGTTTTCGAATCGAGTAACATACAACATACTATGTTTTACCAACGTATCTATTTCCTGGCTGAATTAATGTGACCTTGACAAAGGAAAACAATTGCCTCCCCACGAATGGCCAAGAAAACATGCGCGAGAGGTCAATAACATGAAGCAAGGACATCGAAAATCAAAATTCGATTTGGCGAAGCAAAGCAGAGCAATTTTTATTCACGACATTCTTTATACGTTTCATTTGTAATGCAAAACTTTTATTTATTTATTAAATAATAATAATATTATTAATAATAATAATAATAATAATAACAACAATGAACTTTATCCAAAAAAAAAACAATTAATACTCAACTCTCAGTTTTATTTACTTTTGTTTCACATCCATCACAACAACAACAGAAAAAATTATATAAATATATATAAACAAATTTTTTTTATTTTTTTTAAATAATAAAAAACTTTTATTGTTTATTCGTGGAATGCGTAAAAGTTTTTTTTTTAAATAAAATAAAAAAAAGGGAGATAAAAAAACGAAGCGTAAAATAATTTCATTCGAAAAGCTTAAATTTAAAACAAAAAGTTATAAAACAAAATTTGTTTTTTTTTTTTTTTTTACAATTGATCTTGACCTGCATTAATTTAATTTGCATTATTCGCAAATCATATGAAAATATTATTATTATTATTTTTTTGTTAACAATGTAAACAACAACAACAATAATATAATCGCTCTTATTTAATAATTTTAAATAATAATAATAATAAACAACGAACTGATAACAAAAAAAATTATTTTTCTAATCAAAATATGAATGGGAAAATTCTGTATAAAGTAAAGGGGAACCCCCCGAATCATCATGTATTCAATTTTTTTTTTTTACTTAAAAGCAATGTAAAAGTAAATTAATTGAATTATGTATCGTATAAGAATTATTAATAATATTAGGATTGTCTTTATCACGGCCATTTTATTTATTGTTTACGGTCATTTATTTTATTTTTTTTTTAAATTTTTTTTAAATTAAATAAGCCGACCATTCATCGAATATATAAAAAAAAACCAAAACAATTTATGCGTGCGTGCGTGTGTAGGTAATAAAAGGTAAATTTAAAAAATGCCCACTAATTAACAAAAAAAAAAAAATTGAATTACGTAAAAAGAACCGAGAGACAGAGAGGGGGGGGAGATGAAACGTTGTATTAATAGATAATTTTAAATTTGTATTTATATCCTTTTATCACGATGGTGCAAGGAACCCGGCTCCACGTGTCCAAGGAGTCTGACATGCATTTTAACTTTACAAAATGAATCCTTAAGTAAAAAAAAAAAAAAAAAAATCATGTATTAGCAACTTTCCTACGTATTGGATTGCTTTTGAAATATCGGCCTTGAATTATTTTTATTACTCGAGTCGGCAACTGGATCGCAGCACCATCGCTTATAATATATCGCGTACGAACCCGTAAATAATCCACATATCAATAATTATGTACATAAATATTATTTCTTATTTAAATATATATATCTCTATATGTATATCCAATGTCAAAAACAAATAATAATAATAATAATATATTTATTCGTCAATAATTTTTACAAAAAAAAAAAAAAATTAAAATAATTTAAAATTTTTTTTTTTTTTTCAATGATTTATTTTCTCTCATGATAATAATAATGATCATCGAATCGAACAAGGGTAACAGGTTTTTCTCTTTAAAAAAAAATTGTATCTACGATCTAAAAGTTAAAAAATGCAAAAAAAAAAAAAAAAATAGTAAAACGCAAACATTGATCTAAAACCTCAAAATAAATGAACGCTCATCATTTGAACCACCAACCCGTAACATTAAATTTTTTTTTTTAAATTTTATATTTTTTTTTTTTTTTTTTTGTAAATAAAATTTCACGCCAACAACAAAATTGAATTATTTAAATAAAGTTTCTAATTAACCTTTTCATATTGCTTTGAAAAAACACGTACAACATTTTTTTTTTTTTTTTTTTCTCCAACGGATTTCCTATCACGAGATATCCTTCTATAATAAATATTATTATTATTATTAAATCCATTTTAAAAAATAATAATAATAATAGGTAAAAAAATTGTTTTTTTTTTTTATATCTAAGCTCCTGCGCGTGCGCGAAATATTAAAAAAAAAATAAAATAATT
>NW_002987817.1:0-7487 GCF_000006295.1 Pediculus humanus corporis
GACTTTATTATTTCATTTTAAATAAATTTTTTAGAAAATATATCTTTATAGATCACCACATATTCCACATTTATGTAATTATTAATTATTGTTTTTAGTTGTTCAAAAAGAATGTGAAGTTTATATACCAATGTCAAAATCTGGAGAAATTGCTCAGGAATTTACAAAGTTGATAGGTAATTTTAAAGCAGAATTGGAAAAGTTAAAAGAAGCTGAAGAGTTAGCGAGTAAGGAATTAATTGAAAAAATAAAGTGTGAAGAAGAAAACAAATATGAAGAATTAAAAAAAAAAAGCTTGCAACAAATTGAAGAAGATGAAAAATTAGCATATATGGTACAAGAAGAATTAAAAAATGTAAGTCCCAAAAAAATTTGATATTATTAATTGTAATGTTTGTCGTTAGTATTAACTACCATTAACTGGTTTATTATTTTAATTATTATAATAAGAGCGTTTATTTAATTAAAATCATAGTGAATTATGTAAGAGTGTTTTCTTACTAATAACTGAGATATAAACGAAACCTCAATTGTTTAAACAAATAAATTATGTTTATGTGATGGTCTTTGATTTTTTACTCAAAATTTTCAATATTATTGTTACTTTTCTGTTTTTTAGGAAGTTATCGCTAATGATTCATCTGCGAATAAAACGGATAAAAATAAAAAAAAATTATGTGGACCTATGGATGGTTTTTTAATTGGTTTATCATCTGCGAGTGAAGTTCAAAATCAAAATACACCATTGTTAAAAAATTACAGAAAAGAAAATCAGGAAAATTCTGATACTGAAAGTTTAGAAAATTTAAAAATGAAAAATAATTTGTTTAAGCCTATAAGCACAGTTACGACCACTCCGCCTAAACAGTTTACGAATGGTCAAATTACAGATACCAACTTACGAAAAGTAACTCCATTAAAATTAAATTTTACAAAGAATCAATCATCAAGCTCAGATATAAATATCATTCAAAGTAATAATATTCCCTCCAGTCCTTCAGCATTTGTTGAAACGATACAAAATACTGAAAAGGAATATAAATGTTCATCGAAAAGAATAAAATTATCAGAAGATGAATTTACCAATGGTGATGTACTAAAAAGCATTACAATAAATAATAAAAATGATATTGACGAAAAGCTTTCACCTGAACAAGATATTCTGAAAATAAATGATAAAACTAATATAATTAATGAAAATTTATTATTATTTGAAAAAGAAGAATTTAATGAAAAAAATGAAGAAAATGATTTATTCGAGACTCAGGATTACTTAAGCTTTAATCCAAAAATTGAAAATAAGCTAATAGAAGAACAGAAACGAATCGAAGAAATTATAATGCAGAAAAAAAGATAGAGAACTTGCACTGAAACTAGTCAGGATGGGAAATTGAAATGAAAAACCTCTCACTAGTCTATGGTACAAGAGTAGTACAAGAAAATCTAACAGTAGTTTAAAAAATTTAAAAAAAAAAGAAAAATTAAACGTGAGTACAACTTCTTTTACATTACATGACAAAAAAATAAATACATAAATTACTGTTAACTAAATAAGACTATTGAATATTAACAGTAATTGATGAGTGACCAATTATAAATAATTTAGTTTGTACAATCGAAAATTTGTTATATATATATATAAATTTTTTTTTTATTTTAAAATATTAGAAACTGAGTTTTCTTTTTTTTTTTTTTGTAATAATAGTTGAGTAAAATAACATTAGGTAAAAAGTACCTTTTTTATTTGTTAACTAAAAAATATTTTTCTACAATAATAAATTGTTATATATTTTTTATTAGTTATCGTAATTTTCAAATTGAAAAATAACCATAAATAATTTTTTAATTTAAGCACAAAACTAAAGTTCCTTTTTTTGTTTTTATATAATTATTATAAAAATGGCCAATTAGTTTTAGTTTAGTTTTACTCATAAATTATTAATTTAAATAAAATCAAAATGATAAGAAAATATTGACATTAAAAATGGTTCTTTTTATAGTAATTAATACTTTTTGATATTTAAAAAGTTGTTACTTGTAAGTTTATTTAATTCGTTGTTTATTATTCTTTTTAAAAACAATACATTTTTCAATCTTAAATTTAATACTTATAAAAATCAAAATTATTATCTAAAAATATTATCATTTTTTTTTTTTTTTGCCATATTGAATTACCCGACATGATTTAATTTAAAATTTTCGCGGGCTTTTTTTCGTTAAAACGGTTTTAAAGTCTTTTTTTTTTTTTGAAATTTAGCGGTTAAAATTTAATAAACCACTCAAATAAATATAAAAAATTTTGGATTATTTGTTTAGATAAAAGTTGATATTAAAAAAAAAAATTTCTTTTTTTTGTTTTTATTAAAAAATAAAATTAATATTTTATTATCATAAACTAAAATATAAAATTTTTTCCCGCTAAAAATGAATAATTTAAACGAAAACTTTATAATAAAAATTTTTAGAAAATATTTCAATGAAAAATTAAATAATTTAACATTTAATTAAAAAAATTTTTTTGTTTAAAAACAATAATATTTTCTAATGAATATTTAATTAATTATTTTAAAAAATAATTTCTTTTAAGAAAAAAAAAAAAAAAAAATGTAGAAAAGAATTAATTAACATTGAAAAATCATCGTTTAAATTCAAAAAAAAAAAAAATTTGTTGGCGCCACTGTGTAGTTAATGTTGAGACGTGGATGTTCTATGTTAGTCGCGAGTGTTTGTGTTAAATATTTTTAAATGCTTTAAAAAAAAAAAAAGTTTTTTAATATTGACAATGAGTAAAGATATGGCAGTATTTAAAAATTTTTTAAATGGTTTAATCACAATTATTTTCTGGTTGTTAATTTTTTTAACTCTTCCTAATTTTTGTAAAAGCGCCGATAATCAACACCATCATCATCATCATCATCATCATCATCCTCATCACCATCATGATTCGGATGAAAATCCTTCATTTAAATACTCAAAAGAAGCCAATTTGCCATATTCTGCTACACATTCTAATTCTGAGTCTTTGAAAAGTAACGATTCATGGTTACTGTGGACTGAAGCTCTCGGATCAACATTTTTTATAAGTGCAGCACCTTTTTTAGTACTATTTTTTGTACCTTTAGATAAAAGTAAAGAAAAAGAACCGCTTTTAAAAATATTACTTAGCTTCGCATCGGGAGGATTATTGGGTGATGCGTTCCTTCATTTAATTCCTCATGCTTTAGTTCCAACGCTAAAGCATGATTCGGCTTCAGAAGATTCCGATCATGAAGCTCATGGACATGATATGAGTGTTGGATTGGCTGTCTTACTGGGCATAGTTACATTTCTATTAGTTGAAAAAAGTGTAAGATGGGTTAAAGGGGGACACGGCCATAGTCACGGGAGCAGTGATAATGTAAATACGAAAAAAGATAAATCTAAACAAGATAAACATTCAGGAGACAATGAAAAAAATACAAAAAAAGGTTCAAATGAAAAAGATAAAAAAGGAAGCAAAAAAAAAAAGGAAGGTATTTATATTTATATAATATTTTTGTCGCAGCATACAATTAAACATGCACTAACTAATATAATAATTTTTTTACTTTCAGATTCGCTTTTAGTGTCTGGTTATTTAAATTTAGCAGCTGATTTTACTCATAATTTCACAGATGGGTTAGCCATTGGAGCATCTTATTTAGTTGGTAAAAATATAGGAATCATCACAACTGTAACAATTTTATTACATGAAGTACCACATGAAATTGGAGATTTTGCTATTTTAATTCAAAGTGGTTGCTCAAAAAAAAAAGTATGAATTTTTATTTTATTTCATTTTTTTTTTTTTTTTTTCATATTAAAGGAATTCTTACATGTCATAATCATTCTCTTGTATCGTAGTTTTCGAAAATCGATTACTTATGGCAACTTTATATTACACTTTTCATTAATTTTTTAAAACAATATATATTAGTTATCTTATCATTAAACTGTAATGATATTTAATTATTTCTTATAAAGTAAAAAGCTAAAAATTCTTTGAAATAAATAAGAAATTTAAAACTTGAGTTGAATTCCTCCATTTTTATCAGCTGTTTAGTCTATAAGAAATACAGTTAGAGTAAGTTATCCCTAATTTTCATTCCCAGCTGTTTATTTCACACTTTAAAAACTTTTTTTTTTATTTTCCAATTTATGATTTGATAGTGTTTTATTTGAAACAAATTTCATATTTCATTGTGTTACAGGCTATGTGCCTTCAATTAGTAACTGCTGTTGGAGCAGTTATGGGAACTTTGACATCATTAATGGCTGAAGGAGCTGGTAAGTATATTTTTATTTATGTGTATATATACTAACATACAATTTTTCAGTACTTTTTTTTATAATTCTAATCACTTTACTTTTGATTTTGTGTTGTAATTTTTTTGTCATGCCATCAGATTCCTTAAATCATGTTTTGTTTCTAAGCTAACAAAACGTAACATAGTTTTTTTTTTTTTTTTTTTTATCATTCCGTCTTGTTTTCCTATATTTTAGGTGATGTAGCCACATCTTGGATTTTACCTTTTACTGCTGGGGGTTTTATTTACATTTCCACAGTGTCAATTATTCCTGAACTATTGAGAGACACAAATTTTTTGCAATCTCTCAAAGAAATATTTGCCATGATTGTAGGTGTTTTGTTAATGGTTTTAATAGCCGATTTCGAATGACAAAGTTATAAAAATTTATAATTATACATTAAATACACAAAAATAATAGAGATCAGGAAAAGCATAAAATTAAATATTATATTCATAATATCACTATCATTAATTGTTGAATTATTTATAAGTTTTAATTTGGTACTAAACATGTCACATAATATTTTTTAAAAAAAAAAAAAAAAGTAGGGCTGTTTATCTTTTTAAATGCTCATTTTATTTTTAAAAAAAAGCTTATTTTTTTTTTTTTATCATCAAGTTAATTATGAATCTAAATAATCAAATTTATAATCATACAAATATTTTTATATCTTTTGATACATCAAATATACATGATTTCAATGGTAAAAATCAGTTATAAGTGAATAATCGGTATCACATCAAAAAAACGAAAGGAGTAATTTTAATCATATAATAATAATTTTTATCGAATATTCTTTACAAGACATTTTACAATATGTGATTGTGCATGTGATAAAATTATGCCAATATAATAATTATAAAGAGGGTAGCCTATAGAACAAAATTTTTACCAAATAAAATAAAATAAATATTTATATATATATATTATGTATGAAAAACGAATAAAATTATGTAGTTGTTTTATCCGACATAAGTTGCTTTCATTTAAACAAAAAAAAAAAAAAGAAAAATCTTATATTCCTTAGTTGTTATTAATTAATGTCTATTATTAAAAACTTTATACTGATTTTAATAAATTATTAAATGTCCTATTTATTGTGATCTCATACATGCATTTAAAAAAATTATACAAAACAATAACTATCGACATTTTGTATTTATATGCTTCACTATCTAAGTTTTTTTTTTTTTTTGATTTAAATATATTTTTATATGTGTTTTTGTACTAATATGAAATAAAACAAATTATTATTTTGATTTCCTAATATTATAAATAATTATTAACTGAAATTTATAAGTATTTTGTGTGAATAAATAATTTAATTAATGGGCTCAATTTTTATATATATATCGATATTTCCATTTTGATATAAATTCGAAAAAAAAGTTTAGTTGCTAATTTTTTTTTTATTTATTTATAATATTTTATTGAAGTTTGCTTACTTATGAGGTGAAACTTTAAACATTACAAAATTTTTAAATAATTTATTATTATTATTATTAAAATATATATTATAAAAATAAAATATAATGTTTGAATGTTAAACTTAGATAAAATGCGACATAAATAAAAAATAATAATAATAATTACAAGGAAACTACTTTATTAATTAATCTTTATTTGTGTAAATTTTTTTAAAAATAATTATTTACTAGTTTTATTAGATGGTTGAGGTAATCTATATTTTAACATTTCTACCTCTGCTTCAAAATAAGACACATTGTTATAACAAAAATATTCGACATTTTTGTAAATGGAACTTTTGGAAGCACCAGGTCCTACTTCTCCTGAAGGAACATTAACAATTTTATTACTAAGCCCTGGAGCATCTTTAAATGTTTGAGAAGTATTATCAGGTTTGGACACAGTTTCAGAAGCACTAGAAATTACAGATATACAATGGCGTTTAGGTAAAAAATAACCATATCTGCAACTGGATTTTATTGTCGTACTCAAAATTTGATTCATTTTTCTAAAAATAAAACAAATTGATAAATTAATTTTTTCTTCTCTCAGATAGTCCGTTGTTTCATTAATTTATAACAAAATTTCATGTAATCTAACGATAAAAAATAGTTTATTTACTTTTACTATTGTTCATCAATTACAAATACAAAAAAAAAAAAAAAAAAAAATTGAATAAATAATTAACAGTTTTTTTTTAAAAAAAATACGTATAAATAAGTGAAAAAGCTGTTTTTTTTTTTTTTTTTTTAACGTTTCGTAAATAGTTAAAGTTATTATTTTAAAAAAAAATGTCTTTTAAATATTTTGAAGCAGAATCACATATTTCAACTTACAATAAATTTAGACCAATTCCACCAAAAAGCCTAATTGAAAAAATTATCGAGTTCACAAAAAGGGAAAAGGTTAGAAAATTTTTGTGTTATAATCAAATTCAAAATAGCAGAAGACAACAAAATTTTTTAATCTTGTAATCACTACAATTTTTAGGTACTCGAACCTTTTGAATTGGCCGTTGATGTGGGTTGTGGTTCCGGACAAAGTACCGAAGTTTTATCGCCATTTTTTAAAAGAGTCATTGGAATTGATTCAAGTGATTTGATTATTGAAGAAGCGAGAAAAAAATGTCATTGTTTGAATGTTTTTTACAGGTTGTGTGTTGTGAAAATAACATTTTCTTATCAACACATTTCTGTTATATTTGAATTTAAAATATCTTTAACAATATATTTTATATTAGTAATTACATTTAACATTTTTATATATATTCTTTTTATATGTGATCTAAAAATGATAATTTTCACATTACAGATCAATTGATGATGATGTTTATAGAAATATCTATTTATTCCATAATATGTCAAAGCACTAATATAATAAATTTTTAATTTATAAGGTCATCTTTTGGAGAAGAAATGGATTTGGATAATGAAACTGTTGATTTAATAACAGTTGGACAAGCACTCCATTGGCTGGATGTTTCAAAGTTTTACAAAGAAGTTGAAAGAGTATTGAAAAAAAAAGGAATTCTAGCAGTTTATGGATACGGTTTACCTGTGGTTGTTTGTGAGGGAAATTCATCGCTTGCAACAATAGTAGAAAAAGTAAAATTTTTAAAATTATTTGATAAGTTTAAATGTAAGTAATTAAAATACTAACTTGAAGAGGTGTTTTCAGTATTACACAGATAT
>NW_002987817.1:7600-24369 GCF_000006295.1 Pediculus humanus corporis
ATGGTTCAATCAATGATGTGATTGGTTATATCACAAGCTGGTCTGCTTTTCAAAATTATACAAAAATGGAAGGCGAAGAAAAAGGAAAGGAATTATTAAAAAAATTTGAGAGTGAATTTAAGCAGAATTTAAATACTCGAGCATCTGATGATATCAAAATCAAATTTAATTATTTTTTATTATTGGGAAGAAAAAAAGAGACTACATTTTAAAGTAAGTTTTTAAAAAAAAACAATTTTCTAAAATATTATTTCTCGGGTTTTGATTTTTTTATTAAATAAAATGGAATCAGGGAGTATAAAGTATGAAAAAAAAACTATTTTTTTATTTCTCATGATAAAAGCAATATTTTTTATTAATACAGTAAAACTGAGTTAAATTCATAAATAATAAATTACTTTTAAAGATTTTTTTTTTTTACTCGAACGAAATTAAACGAATTTATTATTATCGAATACTTTTAACGATTCGAAAAAAATCATTTTAAATGCGAATAACACTAACCATATTATTACAAATTGAAAAATATACAGAGTTTTATATTTTTAATATATTTTATATAATATATAATTAATATAAAAAATTATTAGACAGCTTAAACAATGTTTAAAACCTATTCATGTATGAATTACTTAAGACACCAAAACTTGAGCCGTAGGCTTTATCTTTTTATACAATTCCGTTTTATTTAATACTTCATTAATTTTATCTAAACAATTTTTAGCTTCAGAAACTGTAGATTCATCTTCCCTTTTTTTAGCCATTTTCATACCTTCTTGGCATGCTAATTTTGATTCTCTGTACATTTCTCTCATTAAATAAAGCTGGCCCAAGTTAATATAAATTGCAGCTAAATCTTTCATGTCTGGTAAACTTTTTCCAATATTTTTAGCCTTTTCTAAATAACTTAAAGCTCCTTCATTATCACCCAACAAACTACAAACAGTTCCCAGATCATTTAACAAAACAACCGTCTGCTCGTGTAGCAATCCGTTAACTTTGACGCACATTTCATAAGCTTTTTGAAAACATTTTAAAGCATCCGTTTTTCTGTTTACTTCTAATAAAAATCTCGCATACCAATCCATACTCATACCCCACAATGCAAGGGTATCTTCATCTTCATCTTTTAGTTTTGGATCCAAAGTATCTATACAAAATTTATAACCCTGTTCAGCTTTACTAAAAACAAAAAAAAAAAAAAAAAAAAAGACTAATTAACCTAAATGAAATAATAAACTTTTTACTACAATATTCTAAAAATTTTTTTAAATAATTTCAGTGAAGCAGAAAAGTGAAAGCTCAAGATAAATGAGATTTAGTAAATAAATAAGTGAAATAAATATTTTTACATACTTGAATTCTTTTTTAGTTTCGAAAATTTTTGCCAATTTTAAACTAATATCGATAACTCGATTACTATCTTTTTCTTCCCCTTTGGCTATTAGCCTTTGTAAAACGCTGACAAATAATTTTTCTGCTTTAACATATTGTTCAGTACTAAAAGCTAAATTTGCTAAAATATCATAAATATAAGTAATTCCATCTTCATCTTCCATATCTTGAGCCAGTCTTAAAGCTGAATGAAGCATTTCTTCTGCTCTTTTAAAATCTTTCTTCTACAAAAAAAAAAAAATAATAATAATAATAAATTCAATCGTAATTTTATAATTTGCTTTGTATGAGTTATTTTAAAATTTTCATGGAAATTAAAATTTTTTTTTAAACTTTAAAATTTACTTGTATTAACAAAATGCCTCTTTTGATAGCCATAATTAATTTAGATTCATCAGTTTCTTCTTTTTCTTTTTGTAAACCCAAAGTTTTTAAAATTTCTTTTGTAAAACTATTGGAATCTTCTTTATCATCTGATTTTTCAAGTCCAAAAATAGATAATATACCTCCTAACGAAAACAATGACGGGACATAATACCTATGCTCATTATTTTTATTATTATTATTATTATAATAAAAACGATTCGAGGCAATGTACGTAAAATTCCGTCTTTGTAAATGGTCTAAAGATGAAAAAATTACATTTTTATTATTCAGCTTATTAGAACTTTTGGTTTCGGTTAAATTTTTAAGTAATTTAGTTCTAAACCCCGGTGCCAAAGCATATTTAAGTGACATTATCAAATCCCTTATTTAAATATTTTTATTTTTTATTTTTTTTTAAACCCGACCTAGCAGAAGAAATAAATTAATATTTCAGAAACTAAAATTATTTTATTTTGAAATTCTATTGGCGGCAAATTTTCGTGACTGAACGTACAACAGGTAAAACATGAAGGGTGTGAGTGTGTAACATGGCAGGTAGTGACACTCCTTTATTATTAAAAAGTAGTATTTAGTTTTTTTTATGTATTTATAACTTTTTTTTTACATAAATTTATTTTAAATATTTAAGGTTAGTAATCGTTTTTGTTTTTTTTTTTTTTTATAATAACGTTTTCCAAAACGTTTCTATTAACGATTAATTACAATTGCACCTGTTACTCATATTAATAACAGGTAAACTATTAAACATAAATAATTTTCATCACAACCTTGGAAGAAAACTTTTTTAAAATTTTACATTTACTACTTTCCATAAATCATTAACATAAAGATTATAACATAAAATAACGTTTAATGAAAAATTTTTCCTTTAAATATACCGTCTATTAATTTTTACTTTTAGAACTTTGTTCCAAATAAAACATGTACTAGCTGTTTTTTTTTATTTATTTTTATTTTATTATAAAATTATAATTTTCAATGTAAAATATTGTATGTATATTTAATCAATCACAAGTTCAACATAAAATAAATCTTTTTGAAATTTAATTTTAACATTGTGTGATGTGCAACTATTAAAATGTGACATGTTAATTTAACAAAAAAGGTCATATTCAACTTCCATTCATGTGATTTTTAGAAAATTTTATTATTATTATTATTATTATATTATTCCCATGACATATTTTCATTTCTGATTGACATAATTATTATTATTATTATTTTGTATTAACTATAAAGCTATATAAAGTTTTTGATTAACATTTTTTGATGGGCATTTCAAAAATCCCCAAAAAAAAAAAAAAAAAAATTACTAAAAATTGATTTTAAATTTAATTTAGTTTAAAAAATAGAAACTTATTATTATTATTATTATTATTATTTTCAGTGTAATGAATGATAAAATAACAATAGGACTCTTTTTTTTTCTTTTTAAAAAAAAAAAAAAAAAAAAAAAAAAAGAGTAAGAACAAATATTAAAACCAATATTTTGCTTTGATCTTTAGGCTTAAGATAACAGTAAAGTATCTGCAGTTAGTCACGTTGCGTTTCGTTATTATTATTATTATTATTATTATTATTATTAGTACCGTTCAAATTCATAAGCAGCACATTCTAGAATTCAGTACATAATAATTACTAAGAAAAAAAAAATTTTATTTCTATATATATATATCCATTATTAGTTTCATTTAAAAACCGGTTAAAAAAATAATTTTGATAAATTTATTTTATTTACTAATAATAATAAACCTTTATTATTTATTTATTTATTTATTTATTTATTTGTTAAATAAATCGCGTGACTAATTTACAAACTACTCACGAATACATGAATTTTTTTTTTCTTAAAGGTTTTATGAGAGAGAGAGAGAGAGAGAGAGAGAGAGAAAAGTAATTTAACCATATATATATATTTTATTCTATTTCCTCTGTCGTACATTGTTTTGTCTTTACGTCAATAAATTTAATCTTAAATTAATAATAATAATAATAATTTGAAACTTGACTATTGAATTAACAACTGATTGGCAAAAGATCTCGAAAATGTGTTTGACGCATAATTAATTTTTTTTTTTTATTATTTATTCTCCTTGCATTGAAATTTTTACGACGTTGAATAAAATGGCAATTAATAAATGTTTTAAATAAAGTTGAATGAAGGAGCACAACACGTCAATGATATGATACCAAAAATGAAAATTTTTTAGACATGAGTACCCCGGAAAATACCAACAATCCAGGAACGAAAACATGGGTTACATTCGACGAAGATTCACCCGAGGGAAAGGCTCCGAAAGAAAGTCAAGAAAATAGTTCGGCCATAATAAAACCGGAATCAACTCAAATCAATATAGAAAATGGTAAACCCGATGGAGAAGGAAATGGCGAAGAATCGGCCGGAAATAAAACGGCAGCCGTTATAACTCCAGAATCCGTCCATATAAACGTTGGTAGAACGAGCATGAACAGATCCGTCCAATTAGAATCTCAAAACAATCCATCGACCAATTCGAAAATTCCCGATTCATCCAAATCGGGATTGAAAAATGTAGATTTAAGAGAAAATGTCAACGGGAATTCGGTGGGAAATTCCAGGATTTCAAATATTGGAAACGCCGTCATCAGACAAGGATTCGGTTAGTAAATTTAAAATCGCTTCTCTACCAAGCAGGTACTTCGAGTGCCATTTTTTTACATTGGGAATAATTATTATTATTATTATTTTTAAATAACAAAACTCATCGGAAAGCAAATTTTGTTCGATAACTATTTAATAAAAAAAAAAAAAAAATTTTAAGCATTTATTTAATTTATTTACAGGTAGTAAGTGATGCCTATTGTAATCGGACTTTAAATAGCCTGTACCTAATTTAGATTATTGTGTAATTTAATTTAAATCAGGCATCAAATTTAAAAAAAAAAAAAAATTATGATTATGGTTTTCTGTCTTGTAATGTTTGCCTACGAAACAATTAAATAATTTAATTTATTTTCAACTTTTCCCCAAAAATAATAAAAATGCTATGAAAGAGTTTTTTTTTTTTTTTTTTTTTTTTTTTCTCTGAAACTGTAGTTTCAACAGGAATATTTGTCTGAAGTAAAGTACAAAAAAAAAAAGGATGTCAAAGGGTCAAAAACCTTACCTTCGTTACCTTTCTTATCTTTTATATTATTGTTAGTCACGCAAGAGTGGAAAAATCTATTGATTATTTTTTGTTCGGTTCACACACATTAATTATTTGCTTTTTTTTTTTTTTTTTTTTTTCAAACTTTCTTTTTTATTTATTTATTTCCAATAATGGATTAAATTAATGTTTGGATTTTAAGAGATTTAAAACAAATAAAAAGTCCAATGATTAAAAAAAAAATCAATTTTTTTGTGTTCATAACTTTTCCTAATTGAAATAAATTGTTTACAGCAAATGGCGACATTATAGTTACTCTCCTTCCGGTTAACACAAGATGGCCATGGATTACTCCGGCACAATTCCGTCCAGAATTAGTTCCTGAAGAGTTAATGGCTCAGAGTCTCACCGTACGTATCTTCACGTTCTTCTTCGTAGACTCAAAAATTATAAATTTGCCTTAAAAAAAAAAATTTTTTAATTTGTCCTTTTGTTGAACATTGTCCTAAAAAAAAAAGAGATGATGAAGAATAATTTCCAACGGTTCTGTTGTAGCTCACAATTGAAGATTACGTCAGCGTCATGGAACTTCTTACAAATGACCTCAGGTTCAACATGTATAACATTTGCTACAAGAGAATTTTGGTCTTGTGGATATTCACCGCTTTCATGGTTCTTTTGGGCTTGTTATTTTCCGGTATTACGGGCCTCACACTCTTCGGTTTGGGTGTCATGTGGCTCATACTGAACGCGGCCGCCATTTTTTTATGCATGTGGATAAAAATAAAGGTATGATTGAATGGGAAAATTTGTGTGTTAGGTTTATGTTTTTTTTTTATGGCAAATGAATTTGTTTGTTTCAGCTCAATCACAATTTAGAAAAGTGCCTTGGACAAGTAAATAAACATTTACTTAAACATAAAATTATACTCGGGCTGGACGACAGAGGAAAAATATCTTGTCATAAAGTTAATTTATGTTTTATTTATTTTAATACGGCCGATTGCATTGTAAGTTTTTTAATTATATCCACATTAAACATGGCGTTTACTCGTAAAATAAACGTCTTTGTTAAATTTTAGAAAAAATTGGAAGAGGTCATCGAGAAAGAAGAAAGAGAAGGTCGTCCCGTCAACAGTAACCAATCGGATAAAGAACGTAAAAGACAATTTCAGCAAAGGATGGACATCGAGGACAATGATATTATAGTACAGGGAGCAAATACTACGAGATTGCCTAGAAAACGGGTTAGAAACTATTTTTTATTATTATTTTTTTTTTTTTACCGCACTCTCTACACAGCAAAATTATTATTATTTTCGAAAGTTGTTTTTTTTTTTTCTCCTGCTTTTCACTAGTTATCGAATCGGATTGGTCAAAGGTTTTTTTTTTTCATAGGAAAATCACTTTAACATTTTTAGATTTTTAGCTTTTTTTTTTTTTTTTTTTATACAAAAACAAAAAACCTCTGTGTGCAGGGAAAGGGAGAGCAAGTTTTGACTAGATATTTACAACGTTGGAGTAAAGATTTTCTCAGACGTCGATTAGATTGGACCGTTGATGAAGCTGGTGGTAACCCTGTCGATCCTCGTCATTTAGCATCAGCTCTATGTCCGTGCCAATATGTTGAAGAATATCTTCGAAACAAACCACATTCCGACCGGAGGGCATTTTGCCCTTGTTTTAGTTCGTGGCTCGTCGAAAGAGGACTCGATTAAACTCGAAAGTCCTCTAGCTAGCTAGTAAAGAAAATGTTTCTAAGTTTGCCATATTTGAAAAAGAAATTTTTTTTTTATAATATTTTAAATGGTCGTTTTATCCTATGCCAATATGCCTACTCATTATCCAATTGTTATTAAAACAGAAAAAAAAAAAAATTGCCAAGATAGTGTCACGAAACAAACTATTAATAATTTCATCATCATCATCATCATCATCATCCATTAAATAAAATGAAAATATTTATTTTAAGAGTAGTTTTTAGTATAAAAAAAAATCACAATTAAGCGTTATTATCAGCACTTTAAGCAATTTTTTTTTTTTATTTAATTTAAATGCGTCACTGTTATTACTATTATTATTATTATTATTATTATTTGTTAATCTTGTTTGTTTTGCAATTATTTATTTACTTTTTTTTAGTTTCACGATTTAATTTTTTTTTAAAAGTGTAATCAGAATTATTATTATTATTATTATTATGGGATTTTATAAAATTTTTATTTAAAAAAAGAAATGAAAAAATGAAATTTTATTTTTTTTGTTATTTGGAAGGATTATTCGTTAAATATGTCTTTTGCAAGTTTTTTTTTAATTTTTTTTTTTTTTTTATAATGGATTTTTGTCTCATTCCCCAATGTCCAATTATATATGTGAATGTAGTTTTTAAAACGTGAAAAAATTATTCATATATAAACCAATGGTAGAAATTAGTTAAGGAGAGAAAATTTTAAATTTGTGTGTCGCAGGAGAGAGGAGAAATGTTATTCCTACGCTATTCTTCCCGTTGGGTTCGTCAATACGTCCGGCATCAGCTGGATTTAAACGTGGACGGAAGCGATCACGGGTCTTTTCCTTGGGTTCCCCCACGTCATTGCATATCGGCTCGTTGTCCTTGTCAATTCATTGAGGAGCATCTCAAATATAAACCCAGAGGCAAGTTAACATTTAGAAAATTTTTTCAATTACCTAATTTTAATTTTAAATAATTTTTATATATGAACACGATAATCATCATTATCATTATCAACAGCGCAGGGGATACCGAGGGGGGAGGGGAAGGGAAATATTTTTTATAAAAATTCTCTCTATCATCACTATTTATATGAATTGGTTAAGGGTTAATCGAAACAATTGTAAAACTTTTTTAAACGTTTATTTTATTTTTAATGACGTCATCAAAAAAATATATTTACGTTGTATATAAATGAATAATGTACATAAGAGAAAAAAAAAATTCGCAAAGTAAATTTTCCGTCCATTTTGATTAAAATAATAATAATAATCAATATATATATATATGATCTGAACTTTATTTTTATATTTTCAATATATATATATTTATATATAAAGTAGTTTTACATTATAATGGTGTAGCAAGATAATAATAATATTGTACAATAAATTTTATTATAAAAATTTACTTTTTTAATTATTTAATTGTTTAATAAATTTAAATAAATTGAAAATGTGAATAATAATAAATTATATATAAAAAAAAAAAATTAATTCACATATTCAATTAACCTTTTTTTGTAAAAATTATTATTATTATTATTATTACATTTTGATTTTTTTGCAAGCAGCAAATAATAATAAGAAACCACAAGTTTCCTGTATAACAACATGAGTAAGTTTTTTTTTTTTTAATAATAATAATAATTGAAAATTAATTTTTCTCGTTAGAAATGTTTTTCCAGTTTTGTTTTTTTGTTTGTTTGTTTGTTTGTTTAAACAAACGAATCGTTAATCCCCCGGATTTTTCGGTTTTTTTTTGTGATTAAAAAAATTGAAAAAATATTTTACAGATCATTGGTGTGTTCTTTATTTTGGTTCTCCGACAGATCCAAAACGACCCGCCATACCATTTTTACCATAGAAGTAAATATACTACTATTATTATTACTATTATTATTAGTATTATCATCACGGTAAGTCATTTTATTTAAACGTAATTTATAATTAATTAATTTTTTAATTATTATTATTATTATTTATATATAAAAGTGCCTGTGTGTTTATGATATTATTAAAAAATGATATTTTGTGACGTTTTTTTTTATTTTTTTGTATTATCGTGATAAAAAAAAATAAGCCGAAATTAATTATAAATTGTTATTAGCTTATTAATAATAATAATAATAATAATACTCTATTTTTTATATAAATTTTTTTAATCGCGTCTTTCATTTTGTTTTTTTTTTTTTTTTTATAAATAATTTTTTTTTTGTTTAAATTGTAATAATGAAATAATGGATTTTTCTTTAGTATTTGTTGTTATTGTTAACAAAAAAAAAAAATGACGTATTCATATATTCACATTATAGAATTTTTAGTATTAATAATAATAATAATAATAATAATAATTAATTAATTATCTGCACATTAATTTATTGTATAAATATTTTTTTTAAATTTTTGTTACGGTAATAAAATTAAAAAATTTGCATTTGTTTAAGTAGTTGATAGTTTTTTTTGGGGAGGAGGGGAGGGGATTCAGTGCCCCTTATTTATTATAATTATTATTATTATTTTTTGAATTGTTTAAGTAATTATATAAATAATAATAATAATAAATTTTTATATATTTTTCTTCTTTAATTGTATTTCATAAACTTTTTTTTTTTTTTTTTTTGTTAAAACATTATTTGATGTAACTCAATGATACATGAAAGAAATTTTCTTTAAAGTTTTTCATTTTTTTTTTTTTTTTTATTGTGTGCTAACAATTTTTTTTTTTTTTAAATAGTTGTTACATCATTAAATCACCATCTTGAAAAAAAAAAAAAAAAATTTAAAAGCGACAGAAAATTTGGCAGCGCATGTATTTTAATAAAAAAAAAAAAAAAAATGAAATTGTTTTCAATCTTTTTTTAACTCGTGGTTTTAGCACACTATTAGTCATCTTTATTCATCTTTTGAGTTAGTAAAATATAAAAAATTTAAATTAATAATAATAATAATAATAATAATAACAAATAGTTGAAATTTAAACAATGAATTGTTAAAAAAAGAAAATTTTTTCGTCTTTTTTTAAATAATGTCGGATAAAAGAGTTAAAGAAAAAAATAAAAATTTTGGGTTTGTATATTAATATTATTATTATTATTATAAATATAATTTAATATAGGTTAAAGGTTAAATAAAGTAAAAATTTTTCTTGTTTTTTTTTTTATTTAGAAAACCATTTGAAAAAATATTTTGTGAAAATATTGAATTTATATGTCAAATATGTAAAAATGAATTTTTAAATCCGAGAGTTTTACCTTGTTTGCATTGTTTTTGTACTCATTGTTTAGAAAATTTATACTTGGAACAAAATTTTAAAAATGATAATAATGATGATAAAAAAAAACAAAATGATAGATTTCAAGGTAAGTTTTTCTATTTATTTAAAAAAAAAAAAAAAAAATTAGGTCGTTAAAGTTAAATTGAGCAATCTAATCTGTGGATTGGCAATGGAAACTGACTGACACACACACACACACAATTGCAAAATACACTAGTGTATATATATTTTTTTTTTTTTTTATTAAAATTTGTAATAAAAGGAGTACCTTAAATACCTTGATTTGTATTTCCAATAATAAATACAAAATAATTAATTAATTAAAAAATGACGTTAGACTTTTTCAGGAGAAATTATTCGAGAAAAAATTTCATCGGACACGATTGTAATAATTTAAAATTGAATATTTTAAATAAAAAAAAAACCTGTAATGAAGATTTTCATTTACTACCATACAGGTCCTGTAGTAAAACACATTCAACTATAATAATATGTCCGATATGTAATTTTGAAAACAGGATACCGGTAAAAGGTGTACAGGATCTTCCTCCACATTATATTTTACAACATCGAATGCTTGTTAATTCCTTAAATCGAAGTGGGATATGCCTTCTTTGTGATTTATGTTCTCAAGAAACTCCGGTAAGAATTTTAATTGTATCAGGTTAATGTTTAGGGTGGTAGGTGAGTGATCCTTTTTAATTTGATTACAGGCTTGTTGCAGATGCACAAAATGTTTGTTGAACCTTTGCGAAGATTGTTCAAAATCTCACAAACGCGACAAATTATTTTTCAATCATAATTTAAAATACCTTAAAAAGGAACAAGCGGAAGGTTTTGGAATCACGAAAATAAGGAGACAAGTCATGTGTCCTTCACACAAGGAAAAAGAACTTAAATATTATTGTTCGTCTTGCAACATGGTGGCTTGCACGTAGGTTTAAATTTATTGTAAAAAAAAATTAGGTACGAATTCGAATGATGATTTTTTTTTTGCTTTTAGTGAATGTTTCATACAATTTCATTCTGGTCACAATTGTAAATCATTTTCGAGAGCGGCACAAATTTACATAAATAAAATTGAAAACGGTTTAGAAAATAGTAGAATACTTACAAAGGAAGCATATGCAACACTTGTTCAATTCGAAAAACTTGCATTAGAAATTGAGGTATTTTAGAAGAAAAAAAAAAAACTTTTTTTGGTTAACAGTATAACACACTTAGCATTAGGTTTATTTCAGTCGAAACATTATAAAACTCAAAAAGAAATAAATGATCACATTGATGGTTATATGTATGCATTTGAAGAACATAGAATAGAATTACTCAGTCAAGCAATGCAAATTAAAAATGGACAATTGGAAATAGTTAAATCAAAACAAAAAGAAGTTGAAAAAAAAGCAAAAGAAATTGATCACACAATCAAATTTGGTGAACAATTATTGAAGGAGGGGTCAGATTTTGAAGTAAGTTATTTTTTCAATTTGTTTTTTTTTAATTTAGCAACACATTGAAAATTAAATTTTTTCATTCAGGTATTAAGCTTTGCTAATTATTTAATACAAAGGTTAGAATGGTGTCTTAAAACTGGTACATCCTCATTGTCTACTGCTTTTACAAGTTGTATTGGAACTCTAAAATTTTTACCTGAAGAAAAAGCTAAAATTGTAAATAATAAAACAATTTTTGGTGTTATTACAACAGAAATTGTTTCCCCTTCTAATTGTTGTTTAACATCTGAAGGTGAATAATTTTAAACATTTTGTACGTAACAAGAAGATTAACGTTAATAAAATTATTTATTTATGTGTGTAAAATAATAATTTTAGGGTTGGAAATATTGTCAAAATGTGTAGAAAACAAACGATGCGATTTAACTGTGATTACCAAAGATATATTCGATCAGCGTTTAACACATGGAGCAGAAGGACTAGAAGTCAAATTAAAAAGTCAAAAAGGACAGCACAGGTAGCATCTAATAATAAAAATTTTAATTACATGTTAAAAGAGAAAAACTCATTTAATTATTCTCTATGATTAGACAAATACCTATTTACATTGTCGATCAACAAAATGGAATTTACGTTATTAGTTTCACACCTGATACCCATGGAAAAATGAACCTGGCAATATCTATTCGAGGAGTACCAATCAAGGTAATTAACCTTTTTTTTATAATTTGTATAATTTTCAATAATTTTTCTTTGTTCTTTGTATTTTAGGGAAGTCCTTTTGATATTCATGTTCAAAAACAAAAAATTTCCAAAGGTAATTTACAGTGTTGTACCTTTTGTTCAAGTAATAAAGAAAAAAATATTTTTTGTAAATGTGGGAGTACAGTTACAGGTAATACATACAGACAATAAATTTTAAATGTAACCTTTTAGCGCTTTGTAATTAATGTAATTTTTTTTTTAAGGATTTCATCAAGGTTGTAAACATGGTCCTAAAATAAATATGTCTGATAGTCATTGGTCCTGCTGCAGAAGTACTTTCCCAAAATCTGAATGTCTCAGATCATTTAATAACGATGGTTTTTACCAATTAAAATTTTGAAAAAAAATTGTAATTTTAACTAACTTACCTTACAGTTTATTTTATTTCTCATTCTTGATTCATTTTCATACACTTTATCAGCAAATTAAGAACCAAATAATAATTTTTGCTGGGAAAAAAATACTCTAACTGTAGAACACTAAAATAATAAAATTTTTTTTACACAAAAAAATTGCATTCCAAAATTTAAAATAAAACTTTTTTATCTTCACTTAATAAATTATTTATAGTTGTTAATTTTGCATTCATTATTGTGTTCACTAACATTTTTTAAATTGATAAAAATTTTAATAAATATACTTAATTTTCAATACTTTTTATACTTAACACATTTTATAATATTATAAGACCTCATTTATATATAATATTATTATTACTATATATATTACTATATATAAGAACTTAATTTTTAATATAAATTTGTTATTTTATATATTAATAATTGTTTTTTGTAAAAACTTTTTATTTTATTTCACTAAAGTAAAGTAATTACCTTCAAGGTATAGTTAAAAATTAGTTAATTAGTTCAAATTGTTTTCAAAAAAATATTAAATAATACATAAAAGTTTTAATAACTTCATGAAATTATTAATTTTCGAATTTTAAAAACCGTTAAATGTTAATTCCCGGGAAAAAAATATAATAAACAAACATTTTAGCGGGAAAACGAAATTAGTTTAAATTTTTTTCACTAATGGCGCTTTTGTCGCACAGTGGAAGAAACCATTGCGTCGCAATTTTGCAATCGAATCACTATCTCACTCGATAGTCAGTGCTAATACTTACATACATTTTGTATTGTACGAGCGCGTCAGTCGTTCATTTTTAAAAATGGCGTGTGTTGTATTTTTACTGTTTTATATAATTTATTAAATTACTTACCCGACTTTTTGGCAAATTTAGCCACATCTTAGTCGGGTTTTTAAAAAAATTTACATACAAACTCGTATCGGATTTTTTAAAAAAATATATTCAGGAACATTTCAATAAGGTGAGTTTTATAACAAATCTAAAATTAGATATTGACCTTGAATTCTAGCTGTGTTTGTTATTAAAATTGTATCTTTAATATAACTATTTCGAAATCTTTCTCTGTTTTTATTACTGCTATTTTTATTACTTTTTTAAATTTATTCTCCCAATTTTTTCTTCAATTCACAAGTACTGCATTGTAATTTTCTTTTTTTTTTTTTTTTTACATTAATTTTTCTTGGAACTATATGTAAATGATAAGTAATTAAAAATGACTTCACTTCTCTAAAATGGCTTTTTATCAATCCCAAGTGTATTATTAATAATTTATTGAATTTGTTTGAGGTTGCACCTTTTGTTGAAATAATATTTAAAATTTTAATGAGTACATTTATTTAGAAATTGAATTTGAGATGTTTTTTTTGTTATTCATGATAGAATAAAAAAAATAATAATTGATTATTTTTCAATTTCAATTACCCATGTATATGTTTGCATTCGAATTGAGAAAAATCTTTTCAATCATCGAGTAATTATTAATATTATTAAAAGAAATTTAAATGTTATTTTTCATATTTTACTCTTCGAGTAAAAAAATAAAATGATGATTAATTAAGAAAAAAAATCTATGATTTATAATTTTTTTTCTTGTCGAAAAATTGTTTTTAGTATTGTGTAATTTTATCTAAGGTTTAATTGCATGCTCTTGTCTTTTGTGTAAAGGTCAAACCAATGTTAAAGTATCATAGACTTTTTTTCATTTTTGTATATCTGTAATTGTAGGGATATTAAAAAGAAAAAATTCTTATTGATTGTTTGTATCATGAAAAAAATTAGAAATTTGCTTTTGTTTTTATTTGTGTGTGTAAAAATAAAATTACATTTTCTTGCATTGCAAATACAATTCTTTCATCATAAATTGACCTCATCCGCTTATCATCAAACTTTTAAGAAAATGACGTAATTGAAAAACTCTCGTACCAGTAGTAGTGGTAGCAGTGGCAGTGGCAGCGCTGAGTAATTCGCGGTTAATTATTTATAACAGAATTGCGACAAAAATTGATCGTAAAGGATCGGAAACGAACAAGCGAAATTAATTTGTTAATAATATCTCATTGTGTTACTTAAAAACTTTACATAAACTATTAAAACTTTGTTTTTTTTTTTTTTTTATATACTCGATGGATATTTATTTAAGTAAATATTTTTTAATTGAATTTATTATTATGTCTGACAAAAGTGCAAAAATATATATATATAAAGAGAAAGAAAAAAATAGCGTCACTATTTTTATATCTTTTGCAATGACTTTGATGAATAAGCTAATTGGAAGCCTGGTTACTCAATTTAAAGAAAATCTGTGTCTCAATATGTTGATAAAGAGCATGTATTGCATGATTTTTGTAATCATAAAATAAACAAGGTACCGGCACCTAAGAAATCGTTTTTTTTTTTATTTTATTTTATTTCACGTTTGGTTTTTCATCATTATTTCAGGGTCTCGGCCTACTACGGATTCAAGCATTTTTGTGCAAATTTTCGAGGACAGGATTTTTTTTTTTTTTTTTTTTAATAGGATACATATATATATATATATTTATAATTGATTCGGTTTGTGCGTTCGAAATGATTTTCCGCGTTTTTAAATAAGTTAAAGTTGATTTTAAAAAAAAAAAAAAAAATGTGTACGGTGTTGTGATTAAAATCATTTGTTTTTTTTTTTTTTTTGGAAGTGATGTTAATTTTTTAAAGTATTTTAGTGAAGTGTTTTTTTTTTTTTTTTTTTAAAAAAAAAGTAAAATGAATATGGAAACGGCCAGACCGAGAGTATTTTACCTTCCCAGTCCTTATCAGGCTCATGTTGACAGTCCGCAAAGTCCTGAAATGCCCATGACCCAGGACGATTTTAAAAAAAGTGATTCGAACAGTGATCAATCAACGTCTAGTGGTGTTCTTAGTCCTTTTTTCCCTGCGGCTCCAGCTTTGGAAAGAAAGTGTACCGCCTCATTGGTTGGGGATAAATACCTAATATTGGATATTCCCGAGGGTAGCACACTTAATAAATGTATTAACGTTCAAACTCAAGAGGAACTAATATGCAAGGTAACATCATCCTATTACATTTTCTTTTTCATGATTAAGTTCTTGCAGAAGGGTAGTATATTTCATGTTTTTTATTTTTAATTCTAATTTATCTAAAATGATTCAAAAACTAAAAGTTTTTATCGTTCTATATCCGTTATAATTGGAATAATTTTGGATTTCCATTGTTATGTTAAATATTTTTTTTTTTTTTTTTAAATTATTAGATGAAGACATTAAAGTCATCATTGGTTTATTTTACGTAACATTGCAATTTTTTTTTTTTTTATTATTTTTTTTCTATAGAACTAAATCTACACGTTATGCATTTTTCGCTTTTTAAATCAAAATCATGGTTGTTTTTGTTTGTTGAAATTATTTATTTATTTATTTAGGTAATTTTATTTGTGTCGAAATACTATTTAAGCCCTCAATTTTTATTTTTATTTTTCTATAAAAGTATACACAAGCAATTTAAAGTTATGCATAACAAAATTATTCTAGGGAAAAATTGTATCACAATAGATTAGGGAAAGGAAATATTACAAATTTCTATTCATAATTTGATGCAACGAAAAAAAAAAAATGATGATGTGTTTATTATTATTATTATTACGAATAATTTTTTTTTTTTTTTTTTTAAATCAATGATTGAAATAATTTAAAAAAAAAAAAAAAAAAACTAAAATGAAATTATATAATTAAATCATCGGGGGAGGGGGGGGGTTGTTTGGAGGTTTCAAAGGTTTTTTTTTTTACTGGGGTCAACATATTGTTTTTGTTTTTGCTTTTCATTATCGATCTTGGGTATTTTTAAAATAATATGGGATAAAAAAGGATTTTGTTTTTTTCTTTAAAAAAATATTCATCTATTTGTATCTCTTTTTTTCCATTGTTAACATTTATGTTAACTTTTTGTTTGGAAAAAAAACAGCTTTTTTTTAGTTTTAAGAAAATTTCCAGTTCGCAATGAAAAAAAAAAAAAAAATGTCGATACCTACTACTACCACCACCGCCAATAATAAATATATACCTGAGAAAATTAAGTTAAGCAATTTGCCTTGCAAAATATGTACTTTACCCTTTACTTAAGCATTTGAAGGTTGAACTTTAGCGCAAGGTTTTTTTTTTTTTTTTTTTTTTTTTTTTACCCGTGCTTTAAAAATTTTTAATTAAAACGGGAATTCTTTTTTTTTTTTAGGGAAAAAAAAAAAAGGGCCATACGGTTCGAAAACCGACCC
>NW_002987817.1:24655-56236 GCF_000006295.1 Pediculus humanus corporis
AAATTTTTATAGGTTTTATTTATTTATTTATTATTATTTAAGGAGAGTTTATTTGTTGTTCGTTTATTTAGTTTGTTATTATTATTATTATTCTCAGTTAATAAATAATGTCCAAAAAAAAAAAAAAAGTCAATAGTAAAATACTATTTAGTATTTCTTATTTAAAAAAAAAAATAAAAATAAAGAGAAACAATTGAAAGAGCAAATCCGCTTACGTTAACCCTAATCTCAATTTCGGCGTCCGGTTGCAACTATGCATTTTATGCGTTTTCTAGGCCATTATTTCTAGGCATTTATTTTATTTTATTTTATTTTTTTTTTCTCTTTAAATTTACTCTTTTTTATTTATACTTTCACGTTATCATCGTGAAAATATTGTCAGAATAATCGCAACTCCCTAAAAAAAAAAAAAAAAAAAAAAAATTAGACCCAATTTCACAATTGTGACTTGCTATAAAGAGTTTCTCATTCAAACCCGTAATTAATTGGGGAGAAAAAAATTTTCTTTTCATTATTCGTATTAATATGTATTTGATTTGTACCATGCGCAATCGATGAAAAAATTATATACGGTTGTAATTAAACGTGAGTTTTACACAACGATTGCACGCATTAGTATTATTATTATTATTATTATTATAAAATTTTCGAATTTAAAAGATTTGAATTTATTTATTTTTTAATATTTTTTTTTATTGTGCTGCTACGTACATAATTTTTCACATAAAGTCAAACGAAAGAAAAGTTTTTGCAATAAAAAATAAATATAAACCAAATTCAAGTGAAATTAATTTCAAAAGTTAATAATTTTGTTTTTTGTAAAATTTTTTTTTTTTTTTTTTTAAGAATGAAAAAGAAACCGGAAAAATTTATTTTTTTTTTTTTTTGGCTTTCGAATATATGTGTGAATTGGGCAACTTAAGCTCGATTGCGAAGTTCAGAAAAAAAAAAAAAAAATGAATGTGAGGGGTCAGTAGTAAGTAAATGGTCATCAAATGATCTTGCCAAAAATTTTTAATCTCCCTTTAAATGTAATTACAGATTATACAAAATTTGATTTAAATAATAATAATAATAACGAATCCAAGTTCTTTGTGTGTGTGTTGTTATTATCACGAGACTTTTTTTCTCCAAAAATTTGTGAAAAGTAACTGATTTACTTATTATTATGGAGGGGATAAATTTGAAAATTTCACATGGCAAATATACGTTAGATAATAAGAATCGTTTAAATATAATTTAAAAAGGAAAATAAAAGAAAAGAAAAGAAAAATTTCGATAGAGTACGTTGCTCTGGGTGTGGACTGCCGCCCAAAAATAATTTGTTTAGAATATATATATATATATAAATATAGAAACCACCATATTTCATTTTCATCTTATGCGTAAGCCTTATGTAAAACGAATTCAAGGTTACTATTATATATTATTAATCTTTTGTTAAAGTCAAAAATAGAAATAGAAAAAAAGGTATTTTCGTCTAATTAATTAATGTAATATTTTTTTTTTTGTTTGATTTAAAAATAAATAAATGCAATTTAAAAATGTGATGGTGTAATTCGTATTGTGACCAAATCGAAAATATTCTTGTGAAAATCTTTTTTTTAAAAAATATTTTATTATTTATTTATTTATTTATTTATTTACTCATACATTTAACTTATTAAATAAATTTCTCGAAGCATAAATTTTATTTTATATAAATGAAATAAATAAATGCTAGTGGCAGTTATTTAAAAAAAAAAAAAAAAAAAATTTTTTTTTTTTTTAAGTAATCTATTACTACTACCATTTGCTTAATTTGTAATTTACGAAAAACAAGTGTGTGTGTGTGCGTGTGTGTGTATGCAATAGTTTAGTTGCACAAAGGGCTGTGTTGACCTTGTAATAATGATCATTCGCAAATAGTTTTTTATTTTTTTTTTTTTTTTTTTTTATAGTGAAAGAAATATGATGAAAATTAATTCTTTACAAAAGAATTATGTTTGTTTTTGTTTTTGTCGTCGTCAATAAAGTTTTTACAGATTTGGTAAAAAGTTTTTGTTTGTTTGTTTGTTTGTTAAATGCCCGCGCGTTAAAATATTTATTTATAATTTTTTTTGTAAAGGTGATATATTGTTTTTTTTTTTTTTTTTGCGAAACTTTTCACTGCTCAACACCCACAGATTGGTTTTACTTTAGGGATGTCGCCAAACAACTTTTAGTTTTTTTATTTCAAAATGTTGTTGGATGAAATTTCTTGGCATTTTTTTTCGAGTCCCAACAGAATTTTGTAACAACGCAAAATAAATGACGAAAGGCGACACAATAATTGTCATTTATTATGAAGGAATCGCAATTAATCCAATTTTTTTTTCTTGTGCTTGGCCTTAATATCTCCCTTTTCTCTCTCTCTCTCTCTCTTTCTTGAATAACGAAAGAAAAGCGAGATTTGAAATTTTTATTAATATTTATTCATATTAGAAATTACATTATGTAAACTTCTCTTCGGTAGTTGCCTCGGTTATTATTGTATTTCATTCAAGTTTAAAAAAAAAAAAAAAATATTTTTCGGTCGTAAAAATGGCGTTTAAAAATACTTTGGACGCAATTGTATAAAAAATATTATTATTGCATAAAACTAACTGACTAAACTACGTTTTATTTTTATTTAGAAAAAAAAAAAAAAAGAAAATGGTTTTCCGCTTTTGAGTTAAATATTTATGTGTATGATTTTTATTTTACAGGTTATCGGACGGGAAGCCGGAGGTTTATTGTCCGCACATTATCGTATGGACGGTCACCCTCACGTGAATTCCCTTCGGGAAGTTTTACTCGGCGATAAACTATTGTATTTAGTATTTCCGCCGTCGAAAGGTGGCGATCTCCATTCTCATGTCAGGCTTAGGAAAAGGCTTCGGGAACCTGTTGCGCGAAAACTTTTTCGACAAATGGTGAACACCGTTAAAGCTTGCCATGATAAAGGAATTGTTCTTAGGGATCTCAAACTTAGAAAATTTGTTTTTAGTGATACACAAAAGTAAGTTTTTTTTTTTCATTTTTCATTTTTTATATGAAAATGGGTTTGACTCGGTTTTTTTTTAGTTTTTACACTGGAAATTTCTCCGTGAAAGATAATTATTAAGTTTGTTTTTTGAATGAATGAATGAATGAAACTAACGTTTGGTGGTCAAATTATATTAAAGAATGTCACGAATGTTTTAAGTGTTTTGACCCGGAGAGAAAATTGTACAGTTTAGAAATAGTAATCTTTTTTTTTTTTTATGAAAGGAAAGAATATCAATTAAAGAACACACACACACACGAATTTATATACGCGAGCGCTAAGGGGGCCACCGGGCTCCTCATGACTTATGTGCCTTATTTTCCCAAAGGTGCTAATCCGTTTGATTAATGGCGAATAACGGTGTAAAACTACCTACTAAACGGTAATATTAAAGAGCCATGGAAAGAAAAAAAAATGCCAAAAAAACTCATTTCGCTCGGTTAAAAAAATTTTTTGACTTTTGTTCTCGCTTCCGTTTCGAATATTTTTTCCATATATATTTCGTTTGAATTATTACGGGGGGGGGGGGGCAAACAAAACTAATAATAATAATCGAACCGCAGTCGTATTAACTTTATTCATTTATCATTTTCCATTCGATGCATGCGATGCAATCATTTTAAAATGTAAATATTTTGTTTTTTTTTTTTTTAATTTCATTGTAACATTTTCAATATCATTGTTTAACAATATTAAACACGGCCCAATAATAATAATAATAATAAATGCGTTGAGATAAGACATATACCCAAAAAAGAAAAACATAAGGAAAAAAAAAAAAAAATTAAAAACCGGTTTTTATCCCTTGGAGAATAAAAACCAGGACTTCCTTTTGTTAATGCGTATATAATACTTTTACAAAAAACAATTTGTCGATAATTACATTTTAATTACTTTTAAATAAAAAAAAAATTTGGTTAGGGGAGGGGGTGGTAAGGATAGGAGGGAGAAAGAGGAGGAGTAAGGAAAAATAGCATTTGGTTTTCTTTAAAATTTAAACGGTCATTATTAATTTTTAAGGTTCGTAATAATATTCTTATGTTTTTATGTGTCAACGTTTTGTTTATTTTTTTCTTGCTCGTTGTTTGTTTTTATAAAGGGGTGAGATGATGAGGGTGAGATTTTAATGTGTGGTACGGGGGTTTAACGGATTCTACGGATGTAACGTTTTTTTTTTTTTTTTTTTTTTTTTTTTATAAACAAATATCAAAAGTTGACAAATTAATTTTTGTTTTGTATAATTTGCCAAGGTTAAAGTGGATTTTAAAACGGTGGTGCACAATTTGAAATTTTGGCAAAAACAAACCCGTTAGTAACTGCGTGCAAGGTTATTCGCATAATTTTTTTTTTTTTTTTATTTCGATTAATTTATTGCATTTTTTTTTTTTTTTTTTTTTTTTTTGTTTTAAAAAAAATTATTTAAATTTTTTATTTGAAATGAAAAATAATAATAATAAAAAGTGAAAAAAAGTGAAAAAAGACAACCTAGTGATGCAATAGAATAACAATGTAATTGATATAAAAATAGTTTAAAGTTTATAAGAGGAGATATGAGTGAAGATGGCGGGGAAATGTTTCGACACTCCCGCCATGTGAACTCTCAAGCTTTTGCCTTTGCAGTGTGTGTGTGTGCGTGTGTGCGTGTGCGTGTGCGTACGTGTGTGTGTGTGTGTGTGGTTTAGTTGCAACACAGCGGATTTGAAGGCACGTGTCAAAAACTGGCTTCTTTAATACATTTTTTTTAATAAATAAATTTTTTATTCGGTTGTGGCATTTTTTTCTCTCGATTTTCATGGATGCTGTGTAAATATGAATAAATGAAATGAATTATTTAACGTTTGTTATGTTATGTTTGTGTTCTTCTATTCTCGGTACGATTGCAATATCATGTAGTTTTTGTTAGGATTTGTTTGTCAGTTTGAAAAAAAAAATTAAAACTTAATTTTAGGTCAGTACTCTTATTTTTATTTTTATCTTTTTGCCTTATTTCGAGGGAACTTTGAAGCTTTGTTATCACGTGCCGCCGGAAAATTTTGCATTTTTCGTTTTCCATAATGTTTTTTCCTTCAAAATATCGTTTCAAATTTTTAAATATTATTATTATTATTATTATTTAGCTATTTTTAAAATTTCCTCGTTTTTTTTAAACACTTCGTCATTTCCGAGTTTTTATTTTCGCGTTACAATTTTCCTCGTTAATGATTTTTTTCTTCGTTTGTTTCCTTATTGAAGAATATTTTTTTTGAATGATGATTAATAAATAATAATAATAATAATGTAAGTCGTTAAGATTTTATAAAGATAGAGTGAAAAAAAGGAAGAGTGGTGATATTGAGAGAGAGAGAGAGATGTGAATGGAATAATAAGACAAGGCTTTCTTGATTGTTACTCAATTGTTCGTTGTTTAATGTGTTGATTTATCTTTTTTTTGTGAAAAAAAAAAAAAAAAAAATATTGAAGCCTTACAAACACAACGACAACCTTGCCCTATCAGCAGTTTTCCTACTAATGATGGGTTCTAATCTTAAAAAAAGAAAATTTTTTTTCGTTATTTTTACTTGCGTTTACCAAATATCACTTGGCTTCTGGTAAACCTTGATTTTTAATATAATAATAATAATATAACGATAAAAAGAAAATGGTATTTTTTTATAGATGTTTAAAAAGTATTTTTTTTATTGTCAAAACAATTTTTGGGGTGGTGAAATTTTTGAAATTTGATTTTGCGCTTTTAAAAACGTGATAAAAACGATTAATATACAAACATCATTATTCATGATTCAAACACAATATTTTAAAATTTATTACTTTTTAGTAACACCCATTTAAAAGACGTTGCGGCAACGTATTCTTTTTTTTTTTTTTGTTTTTTACGCAAGGCGAATAATTTTTTAAATGAAAAGATGCTCACGTTTTAGGCTTAAGAAGGAAAAAATAAGAAAAGAAAATTATTTAGAAATGATTCGATATTTATCGGTTGCCACGGCAGGAATAAAAAAACAAAAAAAATTTTCACGGGATTTTTCTCATTTGAAAAAACGTCTTCTCCCCCCTCACTTTCTCTCTCTCTCTCTCTCTCTCTTTAAGTTCAAGTATGTGAACTCTAGGGACACGCCCTAGAGTCTCATCTTGAGGAAAAGGTTTCAGGTGCGGAGAAAACCTTGAAAAAAAAAAAAAAAAAAACAAGATTACGATTCACGTCCGTATCATTTGAAAAAATATTAAATTTCCTTTTTCTTTTTTTTTCTTTCTCTCTTTCTCTCTCTCTCTTTCTCTCTCTCTTTCCTTCTTTTTTTTTTTTTTTTTTTTTTTTTTAAATAATTAATGTCCTAACCTAGGTTTTTACTTTAAAGGCCAAAATTGAAATAGTAAAATTACCTTGACTGTTACCGAAAAATATTAAAGTAAAAAGAAAAAAAAAATGAAAGAAAAAAATTTCGCAATTTTCCCAAAACCCCAACTAAAAATTGTAAAAGAATAGAAAAGAAGAGAAGAGGAGAGGAGAGAGAGAAAAAGAGAGATAGATAGATAGAAAAAGATTCTTTCTTTTGACAGGTACAATTTTCGCAATTAAACACCCTTTTTTTTATATATGTTAATGTGAATTTTAAATGTGAAATGAATGATAAATGATAAGGTCAAAATTTATTTATCTTTCGATTTAAAAAAAAAAATTTAAATTTAATTGTTTAAATTGGATTTCGTTTAAATTCCATTATTGCATGAAAATAATAATGATATTTGACGAAAATCACTCTTACTTTGGCCATCGATATAAGATTTTAAGCGATTAATTCCTTCGATTAAGTTCTTCCATTAAATTAAGGTTAAGGAATATAATATGTATATATATATATAAATGTTGTAAATATTACATTAAAAAAAATATTTACTTAATAATTTCAACACACGCACTCGCACACTCTTTTCCCCCTCCCCCTCCTTTTTAAATATTACCTTATTATTTTATATAATAAACCGTTAGAAACGTTTATGCACACACACAAAAGTAATAACGAACTATTTCGAGCTCTCAACCCCTAATATTACGTTATTATTATTATTATTAATAATACCCCCTTTTTTTTTTTTTTGTTGACTTGAACTTGTTTTATTCGTTGAAAGAATGAAAGTGATGACGAAAAAACGGTCGTTTGCGGCATAAATTAAAATTTAACGGAAATTTTCCGGTCGGTATTAACCGTTTTTCGTTATTTTTCATATTTAAAACAAAAACAAAAAAAAAAAATGTTGCAAATCCATTACGAAATACAAAAAAGGTTCACACTTTTATTTTAATGATGATGATGATGATGATGATATGAAAACGATCGTGCAATTAATAATGTTGACATTATTATTATTATTATTATTATTATTATTGGTATTCGTATTTATGAATTATTCATTCGTTGAGAAATACTTGGTAGATTTTTTTCGGTTTTTTTTTGTTGTATTCGTCTAAGGATTCTGTATTCATCTGGACCAATATTCGATTTTCGGGGGGGGAGGGAGGGTTTACATCACATTGCAATAAACGTAAGGGAAAAGCGTTGATTTGTTTTGCAATAGAAAAAAAAAAAAAACATTTCAATCGTGATTAAATAATACTGATATTTATATTTTTATGAATTAATTACAATAATTATATTATTTATGTTGTTAATAATAATAATAATAATGATGGTAATATAATGAAAAGGTCAGAAACGATGTGAGTGTGTGTGGGAGTTTGTAGATGAAAATGCAATATAAAGTTTCGGTTATTGATTTGATGCCAGATTTTCCGTAATAGATACAAAATTATTATTATTATTATTATTATTATTATTATTTTTTCCCCCCTTTCAAAACGCTTTGATTTTCATTTATTCGTTCACATAACGATCGATACAAAATTTTGTTTGTTTACAACAATATGAGAAAGTTATTGGAGCAATAATTGCACAATTCGCGTTAAAGTCTGTTTTATATCGCCTGTACGGTTTTTTTTTTTTTTTTTTTTTTATGCTCTTGTGTGTGTATGTGCACACGCACACACGCACACACACGCATATACGTATGCGTGGATATATCGATATAATATAATGCTCCATTGTTTTTTTTAACATTTAGTCAATTAGGACAGTTAATTCGATACCGAAACACAAATGGGGACACCGCTAACGAAAAAAAAACTAAGATTCTTACTCAATATTTACATTTTTTATTTTTATTATTTTGTTCTGCGAAACACGGGTAACTTGAACGCCTAAAAAAAAAAAAAAATGTTCAATTGTGTTTTATTTAACAAATTACCGTTATTGAATAAAGAGAGAGAGAGAAATAATGTATGTTTGGCATAATTAACGGTAGGCGATCCTACTGTGAACTCAATTCATGTTCTTTGTCAATCGCACTTATTTATTTATTTATTTTATTATAATAAAAAAACAAAAAAATTTCACGTCGTTTTACATTATTATTATTATTATTACTTTTTTTTCGTTTCGTTGGTTCGTTCGTTCCTGTCGATTTCCATATAGCGATACATTTTATGTTTGTGCGGCGTATAATCATTCTTTAAAAAAAATCTTATTAAACTTTTCTTATTTTATTACTATTATTATTATTATTATTATTATTATTATTATTATTATTATTATTATTATTATTATTATTATCAAACGCGTGTGTAAACATTTTGAAAAGGTTAATGTATTCGATAAAACAATTTATTTGACCTTGTTTAATTTTTTAATTGCATTTTCAATAAATAAATAAATAATTAAATAAATGTTTGAAATAAGAAAAATAAAAAATTAGTTTTTTTTTGGGCAGCAGCAGCAGCAACAGCAGTAGTAGTAGTGGTAGTAGTAGTAGTGGTAGTAGTAGTAGTAGTAGTAGTAATAGTTAGTTGCTTCACTATTGCAATATTTTTTTTTTTTTTTTTTGCAATTTCCAATTTTTTTTCCCTAAAAAAAAATTTAAATTGTGATTTACGATATTAATTTCACGTTTTTTTTTTTTTTCCTCATTTCCTTCTCGTTTTGAGTTTGCGATTGCGATTTTTTTTTTTTTTTTTTTAGTCAAATTAAAATTGGGTTGAAAAGAAAAGAAAAAAAAGAAAATTTCGACGTATTGGGAAATTTTCTTTTTTTTTTTTTTTTTTTTTTTTTGAAATTTGGAAAAAAAAATGACGTCGTCGTCATCGTCGTTTATTATTTAAGGCTGCGAGCATTTTGTAAAACGTAAAAAAGAAAAATTTAAAAAGGGAACATATAATCCTTGTCCTATTTTTTCCAACTTTGATTTTTAAATTAAAAAAACAATCATTGATTTCACATTGACAAAATGTTAATTGTAAAAAAAAAAGCTTTAAAAACAACCTCCGATGTTAATGAATACTTTATTTATTTATTTATTTTTTTTTTGGCATTTTGTTGAAATATATTTAAAATTGAAAATTGAAAAAAAAAAAAATTTAAACCGCAAAATTTTTTTCCCCCAGTGATAATGACCCGTATACGGTAATTGCTTCTAAATCTTACAACAACCGAAAAACAAAAAGTTACCTAATATTATTTATACAAACAAAGCGTAATGTTTATTTCGAAAGATTCTTCATTTCCTTTTTTCTATAGAAAAAAAAATCTTATGTCGAAAACATACCTTATTATTTGAAACTTGTTGTTGTTGTTGTTGTCATTGTAATTATTATTATTATTGCTTTTAACGTGCGTCACACGTTTGTATATTAAGAAAGGTGTTAGGTATTCCCCCCGTCCCCCTCGTTTATATTTCCGATTAAACGATATTTTATTTTATTTATCATACTGAGGTCAAATATAATAATAAAAAGAATTTTAAATAAATAAATAAGTGTTTGAATGTAATTTTTTTTTTAAAAAAATAAAATGTCGAAAGTAATCGTTTACCCGCCGTCGCACCATCACCACCACCCATGAGATGAAAGTTTAATTTTTTTTTCTTTTTTTTTGTAAATTTGGATGTTGCAGAATCAATATATATATATATATATATTGTGTGTGCTTATTACCATTTAAAATGTAGATGTGGGTCATTGCCATTCTTTTTGGTCTTCACTCAGAGGTCACCCAGTTTACCTTATAATTTGCAATAATGTCATAATAATACAATAATAACAACATTAAATCCCCTCCCCCCCGTGTGTAAAATGACTTTAAATAATCATAAGTTAAACATGTGAGCGAGGTAGTGAGTGAAAAAGAAAAAAACTTCACCGGCTTTATTGCATACTCGGTTTTTTTTTTTTTAATTGTTTTATTTTTAATTTTTTTTTAAATGCATTATTTATTTATTTATTTATTTATTTATTGATAATAAAATCTAAATTACGGCGATTTTTCACAATTTTTTGGTTTTTTTTTTCTGATCATTTCTAAGCCGAAAATTTTGTACTTTTTTTCTGCTGGCTGGTTAATTAAATTACGTAAAAGTAGTAATTCGCACTTTACTTTAAATAAATTGGATCGGAAAACTCATCTCTCTCTCTCTCTCTCTCTTTCTCTCTCACTTTCTTTAGTCATTATATAGGTAAAAAGAAAAAAAAATTTACAATGCGAAACATACTAGATTAAATATTTCCCAATATTAAAATTAGGCAAGAGGTTTTTTTCGTTTTTTTTTCTCTCTCTCTCTCTCTCTCTCTTTCTCTCTCATTCCATTCGATGGTGAAATACAGCCTACTTGCTTACAGCTTTCATTTTTTGATTTTTTTTTTTTTTTTGCAAACTTATTCAAATTGTTTGTTTCGGTTTGTTTAGTACAAAAAAAAAAAAAAAAATTTATAAAGAATAATAAAACCTTCAAAAAGGCTGTGGGGGCGAAATAAAAATTTCCGGCAGTGCTTTTTTTTATTTTATTTTTTTGTAATAAAAAATGTAGAAAGAAGTAAAGAGATCTGTGGTAGTGGTTGTTGTTGTTGTTGTTGTTGTACACACACACACACACACGCACGCATTGTTCCTTGTGTGTATAGTTTAGGGAATAACCTTAGGAAACGTATAATTATAAATCGACGAAGGCCATATTACAAAACATGAGTTTTCAATGTTGTTCGTTTATATATTTATATGAATTATTCAAGTATTTATGACTTTTTTTTTTTTTTTTACTAATCTTTACTCGAAAAAGAAAATTTTTTTTTGGGTTCTTTTATATATTTTTTTAAATTGTTGCTAGTCGTTCATTCATTCATTCATTCCGCATGCAATTTTAACGGTTTGATCAAATCATACGAATGATGATTGATGAATGGAATAAAAAATTTGCACGTTGTAAGTGAAAAAAAAAAAAAAAAAAAAAAAAAAATTTAATTTAAAGGGAAAATGATGGAAAACTCGTTCGTTTAAATTCGTATTAAACTAAACTAATCATCATTATTATTATTATTATTGATGCTTCCTTAAAAACTTGTTTCGGGCCTTTTTTTTTTTTTTGTAATAATAAAAATTTTAAAAAAATATTATTGAGAAATAAACCTTTACCTTGATGATGAGTAGTAGTCGTAGTATGTACATATATTAGTAATTTTTTTCGATTGCATAATTGTAAACTTCCTCGGCTCGGACGAACTCCATTTAAAATTGAAGGTAAAAAATAATAATAATAATAATTGACGGCATTATTTGCTCACCTTCATTTCCTTCAAAATTGTATTTAGATTCTTTTTCGTTTTCATCAATTTGGGAAGAGAGAAAAAATTTTGAAAGTTTTGAATCCCTGGCTTACAAAAAAAAAAAAAAATTAATTAATTATCGTTTGAGTTCAAAGTCAATTTAAATTTGAAATTTAAAAAACTGGAATTTGATTAAAATTAAATTTTTAAAGAATCTACGTCATGTATGGGTTACGTGTGAACTGGAATTAATAATAGTAAAAAATTTATACAGGAGTTTTTAAATGGCAAACGGTCAATCATTTTTTTTAAAAATTGGTACTAAATAAATTAAATATATTGAAAATCTGTTGACCTAAACGATCGTAATTAAATATTTTCTCTCTCTCTCTCAATTTGATCTTGCCTCCTATCACCGTTGCGATATATTTTCGAATGGTTCGAATGCGACCCTGACCAATTTAAAAAAAAGTTTCCAAAATTTACTACCGTCGAATGTATACACATACACATGGTTTTCGTCGAAAATTTTTAATAAATTAGAAAAAAAATATTAAAAAAAAATTTTCCAAGTTTTGTCGTAAAAGAAAACAATGCGTAATGTTTATATTGTAATTGTATGAATCTCTCATACAGGTTTTAACGGGGCAAAATCAGCCAAGGTCCAACATTATCGACTTTATTTCAAAAATCATTTGGCCTTTGACGAGGTAAAATCGACTGACGAAAACAGTCACATTTACGCAATATGCTAGGTATGCGTAATAATAATAATAATAATAATAATAATTCTTACGACCGACCGGTACGCACAGCCTTATTAATTGTATTTTTTTTTTTTTTTTTTTTTTTTTCATTGCCATAAGAGTTGGCACGGCTGGTTTTCTATGTAATCGCGTGTGGGGGAGGGGAGGAACCGTTAAAATAGAGATGAATCATTTTAATAAGATATTCCCGTGGCAAAATCACATAGCGCATCGTGTTTTTTTTTTTTTTTTTTTCCTTCTGTTTTTAAAATGGAGAAAAATTTATAAAATTTAACCGAATAATTTTTTATTAAATTCAAGGTTTTTTTTTTTATCCTTCGATGGTGGCAATCGCGGTCGTCGTCGTCACTCGGAACTTGCTATTAACCTTCAAACGATTGCAATATATTTTTATTATCGAGATATTTTTACGGTTTTTTTTTTTTTCTTTCTTTCTGTCTTCTGCTTCTTCTCGAACGCAGCCAGCTTCGACATCACGTTTTACGAATTCGTAAAAAATTTTTCTTTCGCAGAAACGATTAGGGAAAAAAAAAACAAAATTCTGAAAAGTTTTGTTTATCAATCGGTTAAAAATTAGGCGCCATATTTATCAGTTGAAAGAAAAAAAAAAAAAATTATTAACTGTTAGCCGTCATTTTCCGCACTGTTATCAAATAGGTTCTTCCCCATGCCCCCCACCCCCTTCCCCGATCGAATTATAATTTATTAAATTTTTCATCATTTTAATTAATTGAATGGAAAAATGCGTGTAATTCGTAAGATGTGTCGGTGAAATCGTGATGTAATTTTACAATAAAATATTTATTAAAAATTTAATTATTATTATTATTATTATTATTATTATTATTATTTTAACGTAATGAATAATTCATTTTTATTCACATGTCTGTGGATTTGAATTAAATAAGGGATTATATCTTTAGCATTCGTAACTTGTTAATAACGTATTAACGGGTTTGATAATTAATAAAATTAACCACCTGCGATGGATTTTTTTTGTCGTTTGTAATTACGGTATTAATAATAATAATAATAGTAATAATAATTATATTGAAAGGTTTTATTAAAAGTAAAATAATAATCAGTCGAGTTTAAAAGTATTAAATAATTCGTTTTTTTTTTTAAATTTGTTTCGTTAAAGCAAGCGGTTGATATTATTATTATTATTATTAATAATAAAAGAATCGATGTAATTATTTATGCCACCACCCCGCGAGCTCTGAACTGTTTCGTAAGAATCGAGATTTCCCATTTGGACAACAGCAAAGGTTGCGACACAGAGTGCAAACAAGTGGTTGCCCTGATAAAAGGCTGCTGTTTCGACATCTCGGGATTCAGCAATTGACCCCACTTGAATGCTCTCTCTCTCTCTCTCTCTCTCTACGTGGCGAACGTTCACGACCCAAGAACGTGAACGTAAATTTCCCAAATTAAGTTTTGCAAAAGAGGAATTTCCGTTTTCACGATTTGTATTCATGCATTTCGAGCGGTAAAAGCGTGAAACGGGTCGTCACGTCTCTCTCTCTCTCTCTCTCTCTCTCTCTCTCTCTCTCTCTCCTACATTCATTCCTCACAATCAGTTTATGTCTTTATTTTATTTTATTTAAATGACGATTTGTGAAAACAGTTCGGAAGGTTATTTCCAACGGGACGATAATAACGAATGACTTTATATGCAAAAGAGAGAGAGAGAGAGAGAGAGAGAGAGAGAGGGGGGGTAATTTAAAAAAAAAACAATAATAATTATAAATTTTTGCAAAATTTATATTTTTTTATATTTACTTACCGTAATAATAATAATTGCAATCATTTACCGCTTGAAAAAATATTGTAAGGGCTTGGATTCAAATAATTTTATTAATATTATTATTATTATTATTATTATTATTATTATTATTATTATTATTATTATTGCGTATCGAAAAATGAAATTTCCGAATCACTTACAGCAGTTTCGAAATAGGTTACGCCCATACACATACACATATAAATTTAAGTTACAGAAAACCCAACCCTGCCATAAACTATCGGATTTCATTTCGTTTTAAGAATTTTTCTTTTAAAAAAAAAAAAAAAACATTTTTTGTGTGTGTGTGCGTGTGCGTAAGATGAACCTTTTTTAAATATTTAATTAAAATTAATAATGATTGACGAATGGATCGGGGGGAGGGAGGGAGGGGAAATATTAATAAGGATTGAATTAAAGAGGAAAGTGAGGGGATTGAAATGTGTTGTTTGTCTCATCTGAAAATTTCAATATCGATTATAATTTATTAATTGAATTAAGACAAAACAGAAAAAAAAAAAAAAAAAAGAATAAAGAAAAATGGCTGTGAGTAATGAAAAAATTGTTACTTGACCCTGTGCTAAAAATTACTCGGGTGTGTCGAAATGGTCCACACACACGACAGGTTCTTGAGCAAGCGAACGGGAAAGTTCGAATTTTCTTTTTTTTTGGAAATTTTGTTGTTGTGAGTTTACAAGGATCACCCCCTCGTCGCATCATCGTATTCGGAAAAAAAAACGTGAAAAATTTGATGATTGAATGTGTTAATTATTAAGAGTTTTGGTATGTACGGGCGTCAGTTGTCGTCAGTCAGCTACAGCGAAAAATAATTTCAAAACATTTTGTCCTTGATCCCATTGTTGTTGTTTTATATTTAAGCTCTTTGTCGCCTTGGCTTATTCATACAAATTTTTTTGTTTTTTTTTTTTTTTCCTCTCCCGTTTCTGTTTGTAGTTTTTTTTTTTTTTTTTTTTCGTTGTTTTGTTTTTAGCATCACGGAGAGTTATAACGGAAATTGTTTTTCCCTCCCTTCTCCCCTCCCACTTCCCTCCTCCCTCCATCTTTCTTTCTTTCAACTGAAAAGAGTGAGTGGATGCGTGGATATTTTCTTTCGAGAGATTTACCAATTAAATCTTTCTCGTTATTATTATTATTATTTTGTTTTTCGGGGGAGGGAGGGGGTACGATAAGTCTGAAAGTCATTCACTTCTTAAAATAAAGATAATTTGTTTTGTTATTGTTAATTCGATGAATAAAATAAAATAAAAAAAAAATTAAACCAGGTCAGTTGTTTCTTGTTGTTCATCGCTAGCATTAACATCTTATGTATGTACGTACACTTCCTAGTCGAAAGGCCAATTCTCATATATCGTATGAAAAAAAAATAAAAATTGGCGTAGGTTTAGATTTAAAAATAAATAAATAAATAAATAAATAAAAAAAAAAAGAAAGTAATGAGTAAAAGTCGACGCCATTTTTTTTTCTCTTATTTTTTCTTCTTATTTTTATTTATAATTTTTTTTTTTTTTTGTTAGCCTCCAGGGGCAAAAGAATTCTCAGATTTCAAATGAAAGATTTTCCTTCTACGGTTCTTTACGACTTTAAATATATTCTAGGTTAAGATCACGGTTGAGAGAGAGAGAGAAAAAAAAAAAAAAAAAAGAAAAACGCACGCGTCGCGATGAGTTATCGAAAATTTATTATTATTATTATTATTCTGTTCGTTTCATCCGCGTGACGACGACGACGACTAAATTTTAAATCGAAATGAAATTCATCGGAAAATTGAATTAAAAACATGTTGTAATTTTCTCGGAAAATGAGTGGCATGAGTGTTGCTCTTAATTAATCACGGAAACGTGTGAGGAAATTGTAAATTTTGCAAAAATGTTCGTTTCCGGTTTTAATTTTGCCATCATATCCGAGTCTGGTTTCTGTCCGCGCGCGACCTAACATTCAGGTTTTTACATTTCGTATAAGTAAAAGTTGAGGAAATTGATTTTGTTTGAATTTTTCACCTGGCCGATTCTGACTGAGAATGGAAAATTTTGCGGATGCTGGGTTTGAGGAGTTTCCATGGTAACGAAGCATCTTTCCTTTTTTTTTTTAATCTTCGTTTCCTTTTATTTTTTATTTTTTCGGTGTTTTCACATTTCTCCATCTCACGTACGGATTTTTTTTCCCCCGTTTATTCATCTCATCATAATAAAAATTCATCTCGACTCCTTGCTGGACCATTCATTAACTTTCACATTTACATTCGATCATCGTGAGATTGTGCGCGTGTTGGTCACGTTATTATTTTTTTCCTCATCCCTTCGGCTTTGTATATTTCGGAAAAAATTCAAAATCGTACAACCGGAAGTTGCCATTGTACTTATTATTAATATTTAAATATTTCCCGGCTGAATAAAAAATTATGCAAACGTTTCGAATTGTTTATTTGTATCCCAAAATTTAAAAAAAAATTTTTCTTTTACAAAAATTTATTAAAAAATAAATTAACGATTACGATTTTTGAACTTTTCGATGTTACGTAACATGCACAATCAACAACAACAACAAACAACAAACAAAGACCAGATTCGTCCAGACATTATTATTTTTATTATTCGTTTCCGTTTCACATTTGTGGACAATTTTTTTTTTATTTAATTCACTCGGGCGTATTTGTTTGTGGTTTTCAAGGAAGGACAAATTTTCTCTCTCTCTCTCTCTCTCTCTCTCTCTCTCTCTCTCTCTTTCTGTCTCTGTCTCTCTCGTAGAGCAAATATAGAGATTAAAAGATATGAAATTTTTAATTCACAATTACGTAACTTTTTGCGTACATTAATAATGATTTTATTTAAATAAATTTATTAGTTTGTTGTTTGTTATTACATGAAACGTTTAATATCAAATACGATCGACTTTCTTTTTGAAAGTAATGAACGCTGCCTGAACGGGGAGCGAGGGGAGGGGAAGGGGGGAAATTTCATTAAATTAAATTTTGCCAAGTTTAAGAGAGAGGAAAAAAAAAATTGCACAAATTTTTTATACTTTTAAATTTGGTGGAAACTTTCTCCGTTGCGTTTGTAATGCAATTTCTACTTTCATTACGAGCAATTAGGTAACAACAAGACAATTAGGAAGTCAAAACAAAAAAAATCTGCCAGGCGTAGGAAATTTTTAGTTTTTAGTTTTTTTTTTTATTTTTTTGATTGGTCGAAAAAATTCAAACATTGCCGCAAAGTGCAATCACCTTTTATATATTATTATTATTATTATTATTATGGTCGGTTTCTCGTTTTGCGTTTTTTTTTTTTTATAAATAAATAAATGTCATGATAATATTTTTGTTTCTTCTTCCTATATTCGAATAATTATTATAGAGAAAGTTGATACGAGAAGCGAGGGATATTTTCTAAAAAAAAAAAAAAATTTTAGTTTTTAGTTTTAGTTTTAGTTTCCCCCTCCCCCCCAAATGTATAATTTTTTATAAAATGTTGAATGTTTTTAATGAGGAAATCCGGTGAATGTGCAAAGTTGTTTTTTTTTTTTTGTGAGTTCGACTTCCCATTCAATTGGATCAGCGGTTCAGGATCGATTCACGATTAAAAACAAACAAACAAACGTCGTTCCCATTTTAAAATGTGATTTCCTGTGATTTCATACATTTGGATTTAAAAACAAACAACAAACAAAAAAAAAAATTTTTTTTTATTTTTGGTTGTCGTTTCCACACACACACACACAAACACGATTCATGTTGTTCGAAAAAGGTTTTTTTTTTTTTTTGACATCACATGGAAGTACGCACACGCACACACGCACACATTTCGTATGATTAATTCATTTAATGTCATTTCCTCTTCCTTTTTGTTCCCTCCTCTTTCCCGCCCCCCGCTCCGCTCTCCCCATTTTTTTCGGTAAAAAAAACGTCCGAAAAGTTTTTAACCGTTTATTATTTCATCAAAGTTGCACGAGGCAATCCCTTTTTTTAAATTACGTAACGCTCGTGGAAATTTTTTTTTTTTTTGCTATGCATCATGGGAAATAAATGACATTTTTTTTTACGTACTCGAAAAACATGTGCAATTGTTGTGTTTGTTGTTGTTGTTGTTGTTGTTGGTTGTTTCATTTACCAATGTAAAAAAAATTAAATGTGGAATCCTTGGAGAATATTTTATTGCGTGAAATTTTTTTTCGAGAATTTGTCCGTGAATAAATTGCAATATTTCATTCTTTGTAAGAATCGAGGCATGTTTGTTTGTTTGTTTGTTTGTTAAGTTTGTTGTTAATATCTCTATTATTGCATTAACCCGCCTTTTTTTATTATTATTTCTTCTTCGGTGTCATAAAGAAAGAGAAGAGAATTTATTTTTATTACTTGTAATTTTTTTAAAGTTGGCAAAACCTTGAAATCCATTTTTTTTTTTTTTTGTTTTTAGGTTTTTCGATCGAAATAATAATAATGATAATAATAAGTTTGTCGGTCGAATGTAATTTAAGAATTGAAACTAATATAAAACTGATTAACCTTAGTTGCTTTACTTGCACATTTAATTTGAACTCATTTTCTTTTGTGAACGGGTTTTTTTTTTTTTAAATAAATAAATAGAAAAATTTTTTTTTTCGTAATAATTTCTTGCGAAAAATTGCGAATTAAATTTTTTTTTTTTCGAAAGCTTATAGACGCAACGGTCGATTATCAAACAAAACATTTAATGTTATCATACGGGAGGGGGAGGGGGAGGGGGGAGGAGAGGGGAAAAAAGGTGCAACAATAAAAGAAATAAATTTATTATGATATAGAGATATGATAAATTGATTTATCGCCATTTTTTTTTTTTGCGTAATTATCCGTGTATTTATTTATTTATTTATTTTTTTTTTTTTTTGGAAATTTCGGAACGATAAATAATTTGTCCGGTCAATAAGAGGTCACGCATGTCGGCATGGCTTTGACCAGATGATTTTAAACATGTGTGAACAACTATCATCGTCCTTGCCCTTTGAAAAGAGAATTAATTTTTTTTTTTTTCGCAACCAAATGATTTTTGATGCCACCACCGTGGTCGTCATCAAGACTTTCCAAACGTGGAGAAAACTCATGTTTTAAATTTTTATTTTGTTTTTTTTCCCCTCCCACCACTCCCTTTTAAATGGAAATTTAAAGATGGCGTTCGCAAATTTTCTTTTTTTTTTTTTTTGCATGCGAGAGTCGATGTGTGGAGACGGACATAGTTTTAAAAAATTCTTCTAACGGATTTTATATGTTGTTTTAATATGAGAGATGATGTCCAAAAGTGATATTTTTCTGACATTGGCATTGAACGTGTTAGAGAGAGAGAGAGAGAGAGAAGGAGAGAGAAACGAACGTTGGAGCCAGAAACGTTTTTATTGTCTGTGTGTCCGCCTACGAGTTTTCGTCATTTTTTAGTTTATTTAAATTTTTTTTTTATCGCAAGCTTATTTTATCATCATCATCATCATTATTAGTGTTTTTATATTCAAAAGTTGGTATTTTAAAATTTAAAAAAAAAAAAAAAAGTTATTTTCTTACATCTTTGTTTCCTCGTCTCGTATTTATATTCACGACCTAAATTGAAACTTTTCTATCGTAAAAAAAAAAATTAATTTAAAAGAAACAAAAGCAAACGTAAACAAACGAAAACAAACAAGAAAGCTCAAAGTTTTGGCAAAAGAAAAAAAATTAACTTATTTGAATGATTTTTCTAATAAGTGGTGTAAAATGCAAACGGATAATGATTTGAAAAGAAGGATAATAATAATAAAAAAAAAGCATTTTCACAAAACAAACAAACTTTCATAACAACAACAACAAATAAAATTACTCAACGAAACATTTTTTTTGGACAAAGTCGTAGTAGTGAAATTTCAACTCGATTAAAAAAAAACCTGTTTCGATGTAATATCTTTCTTTCTTTCTTTCTTAACGTGGAAGTTGCAAAAAGAAAAGAAATAGGAAAAAAAAATTATAAGGAAAGGGAAATAAATGTTTGTGATACGACGAGGGATTACGAAAACAAACATTAATAATAGTAATAATAATAATAATAATAAATTGTCGTGGAATTAACTCAAACGGGAAATAAATTCTTCTCTCTCTCTCTCTTTTCATCTCTTGCGATAGAAACTCATTCACTCACTCACTCACTCATTCCTGGTAGGTATTGCGAGCCTCGAATAATCTATGTCATAAGGATATCGTAACCTTAGTCTCGGATTGCTTAACCCGATTATGTTTAAAACCTCTATGCTCTCTCTCTGTCTCTCTCTCTCTTTTTTCTCTCTCTCCTCCCTCTCACCTTTCATTAGAATATCATTTCATTCTTTATTTGTATAGGTGATCTCATTAACATCGGGTCATTGTTGAAAAAGTTGTTCAACCTTGCTTGCGCCTTTTTGTTTAAAAAAAAAAAGAGGGGTCCATAAAAAACCGTGGTGCGGGGGAGAGAGAGGAGGAGAAGGAGGGGAGGGGTATCTCTCTCGTAATGTTAAGATAAGAAAAGCTTTTGCTTCTTTTTTTCGTTTTTTTTTTTTTTTGAGGTTCATTTGCGAAATTTCGTCATTAATAAATGAAAATATTTGTTAACCGCCCTTGTAAAAAAAAAAAAAATTCAATTCGATATTGCGTGATGTATCCCCGCCGGGACATAGGAGGAGGAGAGGGAGGGAGGGGATACACCTTTGTTCATCCGAAATCATATTATCAATCGATTATTTAAATTGTTTCAAAATTAATAATGATAATGTAATTATTTTTATGGAATAATAATATTATTATTATTATTATTATTTTTGATTTGCGTACAATGCAAAGGTAAAATGATAATGATGATAATAATAATAATACTATCACGTTCGAAAATGAGTTCGATTAATTCTTTCTAAAGGTGGGCGATTTGACCTTTTTTTCTTTTTTTTTTTTTTTGTCTCGTTATTAATAACGTGAACTTACAACAAACGCGGTTATATTTCGGTCATTTTCTTTTAGTTATTTCGCATATTAAAATAATAATAATGATAATAATAATAATGATTTCGTCACCCGCACAAATGAATTGATAAAAGAAAATAATAATAATAATAATATGTAAATGATATAATATTTTAAGGTCTTTTGTGTTCAATGACGTTGAAATTGAAAAAAGTCACAAATTTGATTGTTGTTTGTTGTTGTGTTTTTTTTTTTGGGGGGGGCGTGGCTGTTGGTCCGATTTATTTATTAAAAAAAAAAATCATCTGAGAAAAGTCGATAGAAAAAAAATTAGATATTAGGAAAGGTTTTTTAATTGACTGATAATTAATCGTTTGTTTCCTTGCTCGCTCGGGGAGCTAACGATTCAAGGTTTTTTTTTTTTAAGGTGGTAACACTGCCACCGCCGCCACCACCACCACCACGCGCACAAATGAAAATTGTTAATTTGCAAAATTTCACAATACTCACGAACAAAGCCTAATGATTGGCTTTGGCGTACGTGTAAAAAAATATGTTTGTGTGTATGTGCGTGTGTGCGTGTATTATATGTGTATAAGCTTTTTTTGTTTTTGGCGTGCGTTTGACATTAAATGAAATTAATAATTTACTGTTTACGTTATTAGTTTTTTTTTTTTTTTTTTTTTTAAATTTTTAATTTTTAGTCGAATATTAAATTACAAAATTAATGTAAAAAAAAGGAAAAAAATTGCGAATCAAGGAAAAATTTTTGGTTGCGCGCGCGTGAGCTCAAAACAATGACAACAAAACATAAACAAATAAAAATGTTGAATTTTTTTAAAAATTGATTTTCCTCCTCCCCTCTCATCCCCTCCTTCTCTCCCTCTCCTTCTTCTCCTCCCTTCGGGGAGAAAAGAGAAAGAAGAGGGGATTCAGGTATTTGATTCGATTTCTTTTTTTTTTTTTTTCCTTCTTTATCCACGACATTTTTTTTTTTTTTTTTTTTTTTTGTATTTAAATTTTTCTATTCTAATAATTTCGATTTGGGTTTTTGTTTTGTTTTCCCTCTCCCCGCCTCCCCATTCCGACGGAAACATGATACCTGATTACGTGATACTTCTTACTTTGTCCTTACTTACTAATTTTTTTATTTTTTGTTATTTCCGTAAACAAAAATTGGCCACGGTAGAATGATAAATAAAATGAATAAAAAAAAGTGTGTTTGTTTGTTTGTGTTTGTTGTTGTTGTTGTTGTTTTACGCAACAACAAATATAATCCTCGTGTCGCACGGATTTAAAAAAAAAATTATAAATATAAATATGAGATTTTGCAATTTTTTTTGTTGTTGTTCTTCTTCTTCTTCATATTGTATCTATCTATCTATCTATCTATCTTTTTTTTTTAAGGAAGAATAAACGTTTAAAATAAGTTTGTAATAATAATGATAATGATAATGATAAATGAGTAGTAGATGTTGTAAAAAAAAAGTTATTGATAATTTTTTAAAGCGAATTATTTAATAAATTATTATTATTATTATTATTATTATTATTATTATTATTATTTGACAAATTATGTTTTTCTTTTATTTTTTTGACGGGAAGGGCTTTATTATTTAACGACAGGATGTTCATTTTCAACCATTGTTTGCTTCCTTTCGACAAGGCGTTGCGACAAAAGTTGCAAAATTTTTTATTTTCCAATTTTCCTCTCGATTTTCATCATTACAAAAAGAAAAAAATTATTATTATTATTTTAAAATGTTACCTCCATGTGTGACCTATTATTTTTTTTTGAGTGGGTGACGACGACGACGACGACGACGACTAGTAGCAAAGACAAGTTGCAAAATTATATTTTTTTTTTTTTTTTTTACTTTTATAGAAGTGCAACTAGGTATAAAAGGCAGGTATGCCAACAAAACAAAAATAAAAGCAAACAAACACAATCAGGTGTTGTATATGTGAAATTGTAATCCCGACGGTTGTTGCTTTAACTTTAATTTTTTCCGTTTTTTGTTTTAGAACGCATATCAAATTGGAAACGCTTGAAGATGCCGTCGTTTTAGACAATCCTGAAGATGACATGTTGCACGATAAAAGAGGTTGTCCCGCATATGTCAGCCCCGAAATATTGAGGAGTCACGTTCCTTACAGTGGTAAAGCAGCCGATATGTGGAGTTTAGGAGTTATTTTATTCACTATGCTCGTAGGACGGTGAGTGATTATATGCAAAAAAAAAAAATTTCGAACAATTTAAACGACGTACGACGGATGTCAAAATTTTAAATCAGTCACGCCAAAATGATTTGAATTCTAATAATAATAATAATAATAATAATAATAATAATTGGGGAGTTTGTCAACGTTGATGAGAGATGAAATCGAAAGAAAATGAGGAAAAAATAAATTTATTATTAATAATAAGCGAATTCGAAAGCGTGACGTGACGTGACGTGATGTTTGTTCTCTTGTATCACTCGAATTTTTTTTTTTTTTTTTTTTTTGTTTGTTTATGTGAACGAGTTTACCGTGTAATTTCAATCATCACGTTCTGAACAATAATAATAATAATAATAATAATAATAATAATAATAATAATAATAATAATAATAATAATAATAATCGGTGGGAGGGGAGGGAGAGAGAGAGAGAGAAAGAAACTGTTAAAATGTTTTTTTTGAATTTGTCGTATCATTACATTAAATTTTTTTTTTTTTAAATGTTTATTATTATTATTATTATTATTATTATTATTGGTTTCAATATTGTGATTGTTATTATTATTATTATTATTATTATTATTATTATTATTATTATTATTAATCATCATTTGAAAAAGTCATAAAAACTGTCAAAAATCAATTAATTAATTACCGAAACGTAATTAAGATATACAAATATTACGCGGTCGTTTCGTCGTTGCATAAAAACATTTTGTTTGTTGACATTTATTCACCAATTTATGATTCTTGCCCGTCTGTGTCTCACGTTTGTGTTTGTTTGTTTGTCTCCCGGACATTGTTTACGGTGGTGACACGCCGCGTTTATGCGCGACGTTTGTTACAAATGACGCTCGTTACGCGCCCGGTTTTTCGTTCCGAAGTTTTTAACGTTGAGCAAACAAAATTTGTTAATACTTTGTCAAAATCTGGACCATAAATTTTAATCGTGCAATATTTGAAAATTGAAGAAATTTTTTCTCTCTCTCTCTCTCTCACACTCTCTCTCTCTTTCTCTCTCTCTCTCTCTCTCTCTCTCTCTCTCTCTCTCTCTCTTTGACGTAAAAATAATTTTTATTGGATGCTCAAGGTTAACGTTAACTCTTGTTGAAATGAAACGCAATCGAAAGAAAATGTTTTTTTTTTTTTTCCCCTCCCGAATAGTCGTCAATATTAATAATAATAATAATAATAATAAATGTTGAGTTGTTTTATGTTTTTCGGTTGCTGTTGGTTGTTGTCGAATGTTTGGTGACTTGTGAAAACACATCAGTACGGTTTGTTTAAGCTCAATGATTTTTGGAGGTAACAAACACAACAAACACGACGTGTGACACACAAATCGTGATGATTAACGGGTAATTTTCGAATTTAAAAAAAAAAAAATTTCCTGACTTGGAGTCACGCTCACGACTCGTCGTCAATTGAATGTTGTTGGGTGGGTGGGGATGGGGGGAAGGAAAAATTTTTTTTGCGTGACGTTTTTTTTTTTTTTTGTGCGTCACGAAAATTTTTTTTTTACGTTTTTAATTTTTTCTTCTTTCCTTGTGTTCAATAGGTATCCCTTCAGCGATTTAGATCACACAAATTTATTTAAGAAAATTAGCCGAGGAAATTTCAACATACCCGACACGGTTTCAAACAAAGCAAAATGTTTAATAAGGAATTTAATGAGACGAGAACCGAGGGAAAGGATAAGTTCCGAAGATGTTCTCCTACATCCTTGGGTCGTTCAAGACGACGAGGAAACGGAAATCGCCCAGAGGACTGATCAGGTCGTTCCAAACATTGATTAATTACAAAAAAAAAGAAAAAGAAAAATGAACGACGACGATTCGGTGGTAGAAAAAGAAGAAGAAGAAGGAAAATTGGTGTGACACGTTCAAAGTTATTATCATCATCATCATCGCCATCGCCACCATCATCGTCATCGTCATTACGTCATAGTCGATTATTTTTTGTTCTGTTATTATTTACTTTTTTTTTTTTTTTTTTGTTTAAAATCCTTATGAAAAATCATCATCCCCGTTTGTTGTTTAATTTTTTATTTTTTTTGTTGTTTGCACGGAGAAAGTTTGTTTGTTTGTATGCGTTGCGGTTGTCGTTGTTGTTGTTGTTGTTGTTAGTGTTGAGTAAACAAAAAGAAAATTTTTACAATTTTTTTTGGTTGGAAAAGATTTTTTTTACGACGAGGGAGGAGGAGTTTTTTTTTCTTATTCTCTTGCGATAGAATTTCGGGGATTCCCCGCCCTCGTTCCCGCCCCCGCCTCGTTCCCTCCCGATTTCCTCTCTGGAGGAGAAAAAAATAATTTTCTTCGCGGTTTTTTTTTTGTTATCATTAAAACGCGTGGGATGATAAATTTAGTAACGCGACACATTTTTTTTTATATATATACATTGTTTGTTAAGAAATTATAAGGATTTCATATTTTGGCGCGAACATCATTCAAATTTATTATTATTATTATTATTTTTTTTATTTTAAAAAAATTTTATTTCGAAAGGTTTTATTTAAAAAAAAAAAAAAATTCGTTAAGGTTTTTAGTTGTTGTTTTATTGCGATTTTTTTTTTTTTTAAATGGCGGCGTTTTTTTTTTTTTTTATAAAAGGATTTTTAAATTTTTTTATGCGCGAAAAGTTAAAAATTTTTTCGGCTGTGATATTTGCGAAAGGATCGCGAATCGAACGTACGAATTTTAAAAAATGAATGAATGAAATCGAGACCTTTTTAAGGTTTGCTTTGCACTCACGTGATGCCGGATGCCATTTTCCCCCCGTTGTTGAGTTTTTTTTTTTTTTTTTTTTTAATCCTCTTTTTGCCGGAAACGGAAGGCATAGAGAAATTTTTTTTTTTTTTGTTGATAAATATTTTTAAGGGATGAAAAATAAATAAATAAATAAAAATAAATAAATAAATAAAAAATAATTAATTTATATTAAACGTTTATTTTATTTTATTTTTTTCTGTTAAGGATGATGGCGCGTGTGACGTTTTTTTTTTTTTTTTTAATAATCAATAAATGAAGGAAAAAATTGTTTAATAAATTTTATCATTATTATTATTATTATCATTATTATTATATTATATTTAAATTATTCGATTTCGATAAATAAATACATATTTTTTTTTTTTTTAAAGAAAATTTTTTTATTATTTTTATCGATTGCTTGTTTTTTTTTTTTTGTTTTATTGTTGCCGGATTAATAATAATCAAAAGCGTGCTTTTTTATTATCATTATTATCGTTAAATAATAATAATAATAATAATAATAATAATAATAATAATAATAATAATAATAATAATAAATGTTATTTTCGAATGCATGAGCTTTTTCTCTCTCTTTCTCTCTTTTTCTCTTGTTAAAAAAAATAACTTTGAGATGTTTGTGCCATTTTTTTTTTGTCAGTTTAAGACTAATTAGTTTTAAAAGAAAGAAAGGAAAAAAAAGAAATTAGCTATTATTATTCTTTTAGCATTAAATAGATTGATTGAATGAATGAATGAATGAATGAATGAATGAGTTTTGTGGTTGATGAAAAAAAAAAACTAAAAATGTAAATTATGTGTTTATAAATATTCGTCGTTTGTAAAAATCTACAATCAGACTGTTTGTAATAAAATCAAAATTATTATTATTATTATTATTAAATCGGCCGAACGAATCGTTTCTTAAAAAAAAAAAAACAATCATCGATTAATAATAATAATAATAAAAATAATTTTGTTTGTGCGAAAGAAATATTTAAAAATGAAAATGAAAAAAATTTTCTAAAGCAGAGAAATTAATTATGTTAATTAAATTTAATTAATGTTGAAAGAGTAAACGAGTTGGAAAATAAGAAAATTTTATTTATTAAAAATTGCATTGCGTGACGTCATTAAAATTTTCCGATTCTCTGCTTAGGAAAATTTTTATTGATTATTTTTGCTTAAAAATAAGAAGAAAAAAAAAAAAAATTTTTTTTTTTGTAATTTAGTACAAACTGTACAAATGTATATTTAATAATAATAATAATGAACTGTTCACAAACTATAGTGCTATAATTGTAATTATAATTCTTTTTTTTTTCTCTGTATGATTTTAATGTAAATTTAATATACAATAAATCAATAAATCAATAATAGGTAATGTAAAAAAAAATCAACCCACATAATAATAATAATAATAATATTATTAAAAAAAAAAACATTTTTAATTAATTATTTCCGTTTTATTTTATTTATTTATAACATCTTATAATTTTTTTTTTTTTGTTTATACGAAGATAATAACTAATTAATTAATTCTTTTTTTTTTTTTTTTTAGGCATATTGTCCTACAGCTTCGTTTTGCTTGTTCTCCATTCTTGCTTCTAATTCGGGTCGGAAATGTCGAATGAGACCCTGAAAAGAAAAAACGTGCATGAGAATATTTGTCCTGGTATATGTATACCTGAAACTATGGAAGAAAAAAATGGTTCTTACTTGTACAGGCCACGCGGCTCCATCACCCAACGCGCAAATCGTGTGACCTTCAATTTGCTTGCTGAGTTCCCACAACATGTCGATTTCACCCGGCTCTGCATTTCCAGTTATGAATCTGTGAATTATTTTATTCATCCAATTTATTCCTTCTCTGCAAGGCGTGCATTGACCGCACGATTCGTGCTTGTAAAATTCTATTAAACGCGCTATGGCTTTTACGATGTCGGTTTGCTTATTCATTACTATAACCGCGGCCGTTCCCAAACTCGTCTGAACCGCCACAAGGCCATCGAAATCCATAATTGCTTCCTCGCAGACGCTGCAATCAATAAATGTTTTATTATAAATTTATTCGTTTCGAACGGAGATGTAAAATAAAAACTTACTCTTTAGGTATCAATGGAGTAGATGAACCTCCTGGTATGATGGCTAATAAATTATCCCAGCCTCCGATGACGTCTCCGGCATGAAGTTGAATCAATTCTTTTAATGGTATCGACATTTCTTCTTCTACGGTGCACGGATTATTAACATGACCGGATATATTAAATAATTTAGTGCCGGAATTCCTAGGTCTACCGAAAGAAGCAAACCATGAACCTCCCCTTCTGCAAATGGTTGGAGCGACAGCAACGGTTTCCACGTTAGAGACAGTTGTGGGGCAACCAAAGACCCCAATGTCGGCAGGGAAAGGAGGTTTTAATCTTGGTTTTCCTTGCTTTCCTTCTATCGATTCTATTAATGCTGTTTCTTCACCACAAATGTATGCTCCTGCACCTCTGTGCATAAAAACATCAAAATCATAGCCAGAGTTGCAAGCGTTTTTACCTATCAGGCCTGCCTGATAAGCTTCAGCAATTGCAATTTGCATATTTGAGGCTTCATTATAAAATTCCCCTCTAATGTAAATATATGCAGCTTGAGCACCCATGGCTCGACCAGCTACCAAACAACCTTCGATAAGTTTGTGAGGGTCATTTCGTAGAATTTCTCTATCCTTGCAAGTACCAGGTTCACCTTCATCAGCATTCACAACTAAATATTTAGGTCTTCCATCAGAAGGCTTATTCATAAATCCCCATTTCATTCCGGTTGGAAATCCAGCACCACCTCTGCCTCTTAAACCCGAAATTTTTATTTCATCTACAATAAAAATTTATTAATTAAGTTTAATTATTTACGAATAAAGTAATACCAGGGGGGAAAAAAAAAAAACAAATGTTAAAAATATAAAAGAAATGACCTTTGTAAAATAAGCGACTTACTTATAATCCAATCTGGTCCTTTGTGTAAAATTTCTTTTGTTTTGTACCAATCACCTCTTTTGTAAGCTCCACAAAGTCTCCAATCATGTCGACCATATAAATTTGTAAATATTCTATCATCATCACATAAGGGACCAAATTTAGTCTTTGTTGGAGGAGCTTGAGTAGTGTTATTTCTAGTTTGAGAAGCACAAATGAATTGGCTTGCAGCAGCAACTGCAAAGGATAACAAATGTTACATTTCAGAAGAAGAATAATTAAAGAATCAATAACTTTAAAGTATACAATTAAAATTTAAACTGTATTTTTTAACAAAAGCAAAATAAAGAAATTATGTTTGGAATCTTACCGTGATTTCCCTTAAATATTGAATATCGAGCAATGGTGCCCGCCATTTTGTTGTCTACTGCTAATGAAAGAATTGACGTATATCAGATAAATTAGTAAACCTCTTATCGCAAAATTAAAATGTCTACGTACATTCCTCCAATCAAAAAATTGTCATCTAGAGTAATAAGAATTTTAGGATGTAATCCTGGTCCTATGACACTTCAAGGAACCAACACTTATTTAATTGGAACTGGAAAAAGGTAAGATTTTTTAAAAATATATTACTTTACTTGATTTAACTTCGTTTTTCATTTCAGAAAATAGATTTAAATCAGTGTTGCCAATTGTAAAAAAAAAAAAGTTTTAAAATTTTTTATAACTAAAATTCATACATTTACCGTTAAAAATTTAAAGAAAGAGGTTAGTGAAACTTAAAAATTTTTATAGATATGTAATTTTTAAGTGTTTTTCAAACTTCTTTTAAATTAACAGAACTAATATTTAAAATATTTTAAAAATTAAATTAAATTAAATTTCCATAATTTAGTTTTTGTTAGCTTTCAAATTTTTTTTTTGTCTCGGCGTTATGTGAAAAAATTTTTTTTTCACTCTTTTACCTCCTTTTTTTTTTATATTTTTTTTTGTTAATGTTTTAGAAGGGTTTTATTAGACGCTGGCGATGAAAATGTTGATGAATACATCTCTAACTTGGGACAAGTTTTAAAAGCTGAAAATGCTGTCATTCATAAAATTATTATTACACATTGGCATCACGATCACATTGAGGGAGTGCCAAACGTTATAAAATTAAATGGAAAATGTAATTTGGTTAAATTCAAGAGGCCAGACTTTGAAACTTTATCTTCAAATGATGATTCGATTGAATTTTTAAAGGATGGAGATGTTATTGAAATAGAAGGAGCTAGTTTAAAGTAATTTCATATCAAATATTTCATTAATATTTGTTGAAATTTTTATTTTTACTTTTATTAAAAATGTTTAGGGTGTATCACACTCCGGGCCATACAACTGATCATATTTCTGTCGTGTTGAAAGAAGAAAATGCTTTGTTCAGTGGCGATTGTATTTTGGGAGAGGGAACGACAGTATTTGAAGATTTGTCCGATTACATGACATCTCTAAATGTTATATTAAATCTTAATCCATCTGTTATTTACCCTGGACATGGACCTGAAATAATGGAGCCTATTTCTAAAATAAAATATTACATAGAACATAGAATGCAAAGAGAAAAACAAATCATTGATTTTTTAAGAAGTAAAAATATGAAAGTCACAGCAGAAGAAATTGTTAAAAATATATACGAGGTACAAATCCTTTTTTTTTTTTTTTTGTTAATTTTGTCGTAATGTTTAACATAACCAAAAAAAAAAGGTTGGATTGACATTAATTTTTTTTCATTTTTAGAATATTCCAAAACATTTGATTAAAGCAGCAGAAATTAATGTAAATCATCATTTAAGAAAACTAGAAAAAGAAGGGAAAGTCACTCGTGATGAAAAAGGTTGGATTTTAAAAAAAATTAATTCATCATTGTGAATTCAAATTATTCGGAAACTTTATATTTTTTTTTTTATTTTCGAAACAAAATTTTTTGTTAAAATATGATACATTATTTTATCATAGATTTCAGATTTTTTTTTAAACATCACAGAAATAATAATAAAAATTTTTTAAAATGATGTATTATATTATACAAAATACAATTTTATCGATATTATGTTTTTAATTACTTTTTTAAAAATAATTTTTATATATAACTCTTTTGTTATTAATTATTAATGCCAATATTTTGCCAAATAATTATTTCAGGTGTATAAAAATTATCTCGACCATTACACTATAATATTTTAAGTAGACAGAGATTAAAAAATTTCATAAAAATGAATTCTATCGAATAATGTGTGACACACAATACAAGTTTATCGAGAATTGATCTTGCTTAATAAGAACACTCACTTCGAATGCAGAATGTTAAATTTAAGTTTACCAACACAAACATATCCAAAGTAAGTTTGTTTAATTTTTTTACCTTTTTTTTTTTTTTTAATAGTCAAGGCATAGGTTTTATCATATATTTTTTGAAATTTAATC
>NW_002987817.1:57284-59627 GCF_000006295.1 Pediculus humanus corporis
AAAAAAAAAAAAAAAAAAAAAAACTTTTTAAATAATTAATTAATTAATTAATTAATTCATTTCGGTATTTTTACTTTACGGTTCGTTAATTTTAAATTTTTTAAATTTTAAAACATGGCATTAAAAATAATTTTCAAAAAATTTCTCTTAATTAATTAATTTTACGTAAAAAAAAAAAAAGAAAAGAAAAACTATTCGACTAATTTTTAGTATAATCGTAGTAGGTAAAAACATAAATAAAAAAAATTAAACAATAAAAAATAATTATTAATTAATAATTTTTTTAAATTCGGAGATTGAAAGGGATATTGATATAAAATGTCGTAAAAAAAAAAAATGAATTAAATTTTTAATTTTCAGTATGTCTCCTCTTTTTGATCTTTTTTTTTTTATCTCTTTCTCTCTCTCTCTCTCACTCTCTCTCTCTTTTTCTATTCGTTAGTTAATAATATCATTAATATTTTTTTAATTAATAACAACACAAACAAGCTGGATTTTATTTTTTTTTTTTTTTTTTTTTTTTCGTTTTTTGTTACTGTCGACGATTGATTATGTGTCACGATCGTAATAAAATAATAAGTCGAAGAGTTTTATCATTATTATTATTATTATTATTATTATCAGTATTATTATTATTACATCATTTTTCACATGGTTGACAGTTATTCGATATTCAGAATCATTTTTTTTTTTATATAATTCCTTATTTTTATAAAATTTTAATTAATTTTTTTGTTACCATCTATTAAATTTCTGTAGTCTATTATATGAGGGATTTTGTATGATAATTATCATTATTATTTAATCGATAATTATCTGGTGTAAATTATCATCATTAATTAATTTTTAAAGATGGCGAATGTCAAAACCTTTTTTTTTTTAAAAAATAATTTTTAATTAATTGCAATGGAAAAAAATTTTCTAATAGTATTTTATAATATTGTATCAGATGGAGGATAGAGAGAGAGAGAGGGGGAGGGGGTGGAAAATCATTTGGAAAACAATGAATTTTATAAATGGCAAGGGGGGTGGGGTGGAAATTGGTTTAATCCTCGATGGTTGTTATATTGCTTCGACATTGAATGTAACCAATGTAGTTAAAAGTAGCTGGAAAAGAAAGGGCAACACCACCGAGCCTGGCTGGGTAAATTGTCTAGAGCCTTTGGCGACAGGCAGACTCTTGGTTGTTCGTTTTTTTTTTTTTTTTTATTAACTTTAAAACCATTTCAAAGGGTTCTTATTAATGTGGGTGTATTAAATACAATTTTTTTTTATGTATATGTAGTTAAAATTTTTATTTTTATTATTTTAAAACTTAAATAGAGATTAAATTCAAATAGTATAAAATTTAATTTTTTTTATTACTGAAAAAATTAGAGTAATTTTAAATTATTATTATTGTTGTTGTTGGGGGAGAGGGGGTGGAGGTGGAGGTGAAAAACAATAACAATCGCATAAGAGAAAATAATTTTATTACTTATTAAAAAAAAAAAAATTGTTATAAAATAATTTGTGTGTGAAAAAAAAAAGAAAACAGAATTGTGGTGAATTGGGTAGTAGTGGTAGTAGTGGTGGTGGTGGTGGTGGTGGTGGTACAATAAAGACTAAAATCTTGAGAAAAATATTACGAAAATTTTGTTACGTCATAAATCAATAGGGCGGCATTAATATTAAATTTTTTTTTTTTTGTAAGATTTTCCGTCGCGTAATTTATCAAAAATTATCCCCTCGTAAATAAATAAATAAAAAATTTGGTAATAAATCGGTTTTTCCTCTGAGTGAAAATTATTACAAAAAAGTCTGAACATTTAAAAAAAAAAAAAGAAAACAAAAGAAACGTAAACAAAGAATTATTTGTAGCAGAAGACGGAGTGAAAGATGTAGTTAGACCTTGGTTTCACTGAAGCCACGATGGAAGCTGGAACTGTTGATGTGAGGAGCTCAGTTCAGTTCTCGGTTAGTTGCCAGACCTGTCGGTGGTCAGGATCAGGTACGATTCGTACGGTTGTTGTTGTTGTTGTTATTGTTATTGTGTGTGTGTGTGTGAATGTGTGTGTATGTGTATGTGTGTGTGTGGGGTCGATGACAGATGCGCGCGCACATTTCTTGAATCATTCCTTTGTTGACATTCATCGCGTGGGTGAACCTTTCTCTAAATTTTATTACTTTTTTTTTATTTTTATTTATTTATTTATAAAAAAAAATGAATATGAAATTTTTTAACGGTTTTTCTCTTATCATTTTGGAATAAATAATAATAATAATAATAATAATCACTCTGTTACTGTTCGTATTTTATTGATAAGTAAGTATTTTACGTTGTTGCACATACACTATAAACGA